>NW_022639502.1:660540-663489 GCF_010583005.1 Odontomachus brunneus | reverse complement strand
TATATATCTCTCTCTCTCTCTCTCTCTCTCTCTCTCTCTCTCTCTCTCTCTCTCTCTCTCTCTCTCTCTATCACAGATATATTACTAACTTTTTCCCCATGTGCGCGGATATGAGATCTTTTTTTCGGATTCGTTGTCCACGGAACACCTGCTGCAGCCGAATAACGACTGTAGTCACTGTCCATGCAAAGCTCGTTGAATGACGACTGCAGTTGATGTTTCGGTGTCTTTTATTGCTGTACATTATTTCGGCGAGTGCATTAGCGGGCCAGCACACGTCGGTCATTCGTCGCTCTTCGCAACTTTGCTCCATGAACTGCAAAAGGTTCAACATTTACACATGTTTAACACCAAAAAGATCAAAGCGAGCGCGCGCGACGGTAGACACGTTTGTAAAAGTAACCAATCCTTTCGATATGCTTCATCGTGAAACTTGCACGTGCACCTGATACGAAACGCGATTCCTCGTGGAGCTATTATCGCGTTGGACGTGTAATACATGCGATTTGCCGGCGATAATTACGTATATGATATTTTCGCAGATTGATCATATGTGAAGTGAAGTTAATCGGTCAGGCGAACGTAAATTCAATGAACGGTGAGTGCATAGCGATCGGAAAATGTAAATGTAAGGGAAGTCGCAAATCCGTAAAATAACAGCACGTATAAATTAAACGAAGTCTCTGGGTCGGAATAAATCGTACGCGGAATATTATCGGGCAACTTTTCCATAAGGACAGTCGATACTTTCCGTTAAACTTGCGATATTAACGATATTATCATTGTTCGTCTTGTGACATGATTAATATGAAAACAGTCGAGAATGTCGATATCGATAAAAGACCTCGTAAAAACGAGATACGTTCGTCCCTCCGACATTACCACCGAGCGAGCAAATCGTGCGAGAAAATTGCGATTGATTTGGTTTACACTCTGTCCAAGGTATTCCGGAACGTCCAACGTTCGTGTTAAAGAAGCATCCCTTTTCACCGTGGCAGGTTCGAGTTTTTCGGAGACTCTCAAGTGCGACTAATAATTGCCAGCAAGAATTTCAGCGAATTTCGCTCTGCTCCCTCGACAATCTAATGCAAACTTTAGTCGCTCAGGCATTTAATACCTGACCGAATTTTGACGAGTTTTGCGACTAATAACATTCCCTTTCCTTTTTCGAAGGGAAATCGACTCGAGAATTGTCGGAGAACTTGTCGTTAAAATCGCGAGATGGAAACTACGACACTCCGAATATGCGCTAAAAATATATTATAAATGCGCAAGTTAATAATAAAAATGTGTATAGAGATTGCTCGATGAGTTATCGAGGCGAGGCGAACGACGACGTTTGCGCGAAGTTGTCTCCGCTTCTGCCTGGCGACAGTCGATATTTCTCTATGCCGAAAAATGTCGGTGAAAAAAGGAAGAAAAAGAGTGATGGACTTCGGTGTCGCTCACACGATGTGTAGTCGATGTTTCTGTTGCAATCCCGGAGCCGCTTTGCGACATTCGCTCGTAAATCGCGGGATATTTAATAGAAATGTTTGCGTTCGGCGAGATCGTCGGATATTTACGGATATTTACAAGGAAAGTGCGATAGACTTGCGATAGACTCGTGATTAAAATTTCGCACGGATGAGACGTTTATTGTGATATATGGTTGTTCTTACCGGCTAGTAAATTGAGATTATTTACCCGACGTTAAAAACTCGTACATAATCCGGGGGACACATCGGGCAAAATGGTAATAATAATCGATAATTTGTGGCATATAAAGTGATACCTGGTCAGTATAGAAAAATACGCGGGTGCATGCAAATTGCTCGCAATAGAGGACAAATCTCGAATAAATTTCGAGCATTTTGTCCAAACGCTTTCTCGTTTTGTTCCGAGCACACGCGTCACCCAGGGGAAAAAAGCCAGCGTCCAGACGACATGGAAAAGACGCATCGAGGTGTCACTCTGACATGTTGAGGGTGTCGTAAATATATTCGAAAACGCGTCGCTAAAAACGTAAGACGCGCGTCTTTTTCCGCTGCTCGGAATCCGATTTTAAGTCGAGACTTTAGTTCAGTTCGGCGTGACCCGACACACTCGTCCGAGACTTTTCCTCCAACGTGACCGCTATCGCCCCTACCTGCATAACGAAAAACATCTAAGAAAAGGAACGCTACCTGGCTTAAGAGCGGTCTATTTTCTACATATTCCGCATTCTCAAAGAAACGAGCTTGGCGTCTCACAGTCCCATTTACGGAAACGCGTCAGCTTCAGATTGAAACACCCACGGTGACAATGTTTGTACCGAATTTAAAGTATCTCAGTGCGTTTCAACTCGCGCGCTTCGCACCGTTGTTGAATTACTTCAACCGACGCCAGATACTTCAACGGAGGAAGGGTACTCCACAGCTTCCGTGCGCTATTTGCGCGCAACCATCACATCCGTTAGAAATTTCATTGTAGCTAAGCTGTCGATAAGCTATTCAGGACGTCAAAACCTATCAAGGGCGGGAGTATCGCGACCGCTATTTTTACTCTTTCTCTTGCCGTCCCTCTTCGCCTACGATAGATTCAACGAGAGGCAAAAAGAAAAGGAAAAATTGCCGGATGGTAGTAAATTAAAGCGCGACGGAGGCTCTTTAACGTGGCTCGCCTAGCCTCCTACCCCTCGCCCCGGCTACTCTCGTGCTTCACGAAATGTATTTCGTGAGGAATGTTGCGACTCCGGTTCCGCGATGCTGTCGAACTTTGTCAAGGTGCCAGAGACTGGACCAAAATGGAATTTCACTCTATAACGACTCTATTTCACGGGATACGCCATGTGCGTCGAACCAAGGCTCCGTTCGTTGGAGGCTCGACTGCTTGCTATGCTAAACACATTGGCCTCAACAGGATTCCTTTAAAACGTACTTCTTTCTTTCTTTCTAGTTTCTCTCTCTCTCTCACCCCCCCCCCCCCCCC
>NW_022639502.1:618326-660217 GCF_010583005.1 Odontomachus brunneus | reverse complement strand
GTGTCCTAGTGCTCTTTGAGGTTTCCTCATAAACTTTCTTACGACGCCCATCGGTCGATATAGACACATCGGACTTTTCCTCATGGTGGGAATCTTGAACTCGAGGAAGTAACTCGACGGCAACGATATTACTCGGGGATAACGTAAAAGTATCATCGCGTTTGAAAATAGCGGGAGATAGCGGGAGATATAAAATAATAATAATAATAAGAGAGAGAGAGAGAGAGAGAGAGAGATTTATACACGTAAATAAAATGTATTCTCCTAAAAAATGAATCAGTGAAAATATTTCTGACTAAATCAGTAAAAGGATTATTTTATTGATGAATTTCAATGAAAGCCCCCATTTTATTGCTTCGCCTTATCATTAATTTTGACCAGTAAAAGTAAGATTCCACTGTAAAATTTGTTATACGCTACATCAAGTCCAAACTTTGTAAAAGTAAACTTTGTGACGACAGAATTGACAGCTTTCATGCACCTTGCATGTAACACTGTCTATTTCGCGAAGTGCATCAATAATAATTTCGCAAAGTGCTTCAATAATAGCCGCTGCTGTTAACTGATACTTTTAGCGAGATTTTATTGATTGCGATCTGCTATACTTATAATTGAACTACCAGTTATGAGTGTAGTTTTTCAATGAAGAACACACTGATTGTACTTTAGAGACTAACGTGCAAAATGTTGCGTGCAAAGTCGTCATTTGACAAGAACAGCGTAGTTGTCGTTGTCAGTATCCGCGATGAAAAAATTGCTATCGGTCCAGAAACGCCAAAACATCAGCTCGTCTTTATCTCTTATTATGTCATTTTTATTTGTTAAGATTCGCAATTTGACACGTTTCGCTATGACCGCATAACATCCATAAATTGGCACTATTCCCGTGATGCAATCCTGCGCTTAAATAGATTACAGTTCAATAAAGCTTTGCTCCAGCGATCATTCCCGCGCAGCTTTGCACTCCACGATAAATTTTCGCAAATTATCGTTTTGGCAAATATCCTCCGACTAGCTCGCGATCGAATATGAGCAATGTTCGGCGTGCTCTCTGCGTATGCATGAAAACTAATCCTCCGAAAGATTATACAAAAGAATTTTGTGAATGCTCATCCGGAACAACATCCGGACATATCAGGAACATATCCGGTCACATCCAGAACACATCAGGAACGACATCTGGACATACACACACATCCAGAGCGATATCCGAAAATTTCGCTGAACTTCGTTGTATAATCAAGAGCAGAAACCAATTCGGAGTTGATGAATGTTTAGAAGGTTGGTTTTATATCTGAAAAGAAGTGGGAATTGATGGCCGATCGTTAATAAGAATGTAATAAATCTCTCGTATTCCTTCTGTCTCGCTGGTATTAATTAAACTTATTAACTTTTAATTACAATCTACACACTTATGCAAATTCTCGTAACTTTTAGCTTTGCAGGCAATAAAAAAATATTTATCGATATGATTATTTCAGCTGTTAATCTTAGTTTAGTTAAATGCGGTGCTTGTCGTCGTACGATAAGTCTGCTTATGAATCCACCGAGAGATCTAACATATGCAGACAGGTGTAACGATGGTGAAATAAACCACCGTGATCTCAAGCGTAGAGGGCTTTTCTGCCGCCAGGTTGTCTCCAAGTTAACATGTTTACTGTCACGCTGAATTCACGCTGATGCCCCCCCAGGCCTAAATTCTCGGTATATTATGTTAATGATATTTTATTGTTTTCTATTCTATATTCTTCTCTATTCTATATCCTTTGAATACCTATCTTCTTCTCTATTCTATATCCTTTGAATACTTAGTAGAATAATTGCAAACAAATAAAACAGCTACAAATAGGTGAAAAGTTTTCTATGCAGAGACCCAAATACGACTGGCAGTCAATGTGTTAACTCTTTGTTGAAAATATTTTCAAAGTATAATATAGAAAACTCTGAAATCAAATCAGTTAAGAAGGATTGAAAGACTTTTTTTGTATACAGATAACATTTTTGCGTACCTAAAAGTTTTAATTAATTGAAAAAATTTTGTATAGAATTGAAATAAAATTGTTGCACAACTAATAATAACTTTGCGCATCTACATTCAGTGCACGGTTCTTTTAAGTCTTTCAAGGTTTTTAGTAAACTTATTTTTTTTTTTTTTTCTCCATTAATCCGCAGAAACTCATTTCGCAACAATATCGCATAATCTACGTTAATTCCGATATTTCTATACTTAACCCTTAAGCTACAGCTTTATTTTCATTAACTTTAATTACGACATGAAGTATTCAACCAACTCTATTTTATTTTTATTAGATAAGAATTTTTATTAGATAAGAATTTTTATTAGATAAGAATTTTTATTAGATAAGAAGAAATATGACAAAAGAAATTAGGTAATATTTAAATAAAGTGTTTACTTGCAATCTCTAGTGCTAACAAACTTTTTTTTTTCAAAACATATTGTGCAAAAACTATTTGAGTCCTCGCGAAACCTCATATCGTAGCCTAAGGATTATCTGAATGTAACTGTACACACATTTACTAGCAAAAGCTTGGAATTTGGGTATTTCATGGTCCATCCATCATTCGGAATCGATTCCATTTAGACTGAAAGTACGAATATTGATACAGCCGGTCGGGCAGCGAGATGCACGCCGTTTACGTTCACTTTCGATCTTTCGCAAGAGTGACTGCCTAAATATTGCGCGTCGTTTTAATTTCTTGAAATACTATTGACTCTTCTTTGGGAGCTCATTTCCGCTCACTATACTAAACGCGTTGACCCTAAAAGGACTTGTTGACGGCGCTTCCGCCAAAAGTGGCTCTCCACCTCCGCCAACACGGATCATTGTTGAATAAACTGACGTGCCGGTTCTTGTCGGCGGAATTATCCGCGCCGTGTTCGCGCGTTCTGTAACTCGGCTCGTTACAAAGCCACGTCCCTCGCACGACTTTTCAAGCGTCGTCACGTTCTGACGTCGTTTTAGAGCTCTCTCAGCACCGCGACAGACAGAGCTTTTCAATCGTAACTCACTTAAAGGTAAGAACGTAACGTACAAATATCACTTTGATTGAACTTGACGAGCTGCTAAAAAATATTAAGAGAAAGAAACGAACGTAACCAGAGTAATTAATTATTTTTTTATTAATTAATCACCAGTTAAACAGCCTTCAGTTAAATTTGTTAAGTTCAACCGTTAATCGAACGATTTTTTATTCTTTTCGTTCACATTAATCGTCAATTAGTTGAATTAAAACAAATTTGTTTCAGCTATTAACTCAATTATTAAATTGAGAACAAGTTTTTAATTGATGTTTTTACAACTCTGGTCGTAATGTACTGATTTTCGTCTAATTTTATGATCCCTTTATTCTTAATTATATATTAGTACTAGCTTAAGCTATCCAGCGTTCTTTGAATTATCGCAAAAGGGATAAAATCAAGGGAAAGGGATGAGGTATCCAGATTTATCATGTAACCTATATTTTCCGCAGAGTATTTTCCTAGAGAGTAATTATGCAAAATTTGGTTCAGATCGACCAAAGGGCTTATAGGGAAAGTTTATAGGGAACAGACACAGGCAGACATTCTATTTTACATACACTTTGATTAGACACGCGACGTCGATCGTTCGCGGTATCCTGCTGAAATGCGTACATTCGCAAAACTGTTTTCGCCGGGAGATCTCGCCGCGAAGTACAACAAGCGAGCGACACAGATTAATGACAAGAAGGTACTGCGTGCACCACTACGCGAAGACGGTGTGTCACAGCGCGAATTTGAAAGCCCTGCTCGACCAAGTATGATTAGTGATAATGCGCTTATTTGGAGCGTACATACAGACACGCTCACATAAGCCAAAGCTTACATTTCGCGAGCGTAGTGCGCGCTGATCCGCATGCGGCGAATGAATAATAATGACGATATGCACGTAACACGCCCACACGCTAATGTGAACCCCGATTCGGCAGAATTTGGCAACTTTTGATATCATTATATCAATTTGAATATGTAATAAAGAACATACGTCGTTAAACACGTCGTTAAACACGTCGACGAGATCGACGCACTTTCGCACTTCGGCGGAGCACGCTCGTACATCCGAAATATCATCTCAGCTGTACTTTTATGTAATTGTGAAAAAATTTTATCTTTGCGCGGATAACGTATGTATGTAACGAGTCCTGTATGTATCATACGTGCCACTATATTAATGGTGTCGATTCAGCTGTAAACACGCAAAATATTTAGTAATTATATTATTACACACATTTGAATGGCGGAAAATTAACATCGCAGTCGATTTGACAATTTTCAACGTTATTTGCGCAATCTGTTGTGAGCAAGGTTGGATACGCATAATACCTCATGTTTTTTGCGTGAAGTTTTATGCGCAGAAAACTCGAGTAATCTGCGCAGATAACTAAATGAAGTTTTCTGCTGTATAAAACTTCTTTTAGAGCTATTCTACAATTGCGTAAGTGTGGTCGTAAATGTTGTAAGTTATGTTGTAAGTTAAGTTACGACAACCAATCAAAATAAATTAATCAATGAATAAAACATTCTGATTGGTTAGCTTTATAACTGTTTTGCATATAAGACAAAGCATACATATTTATCCATGATCATGAAAAACATGAAATTGTGAATTTAGTTAATCGCCGAACCCCATTTTTTAATTTTTTTGTATCTACATGTGAATACAGATGTATTAATGAAACTGATTCAAGAGCAGCGAGTATGATTGTATTGCGTCAACGTCGATTCGATTTTTCAATTCTGGCTGGGTAGGTTATTTTAGAGGACTTGGTTCGACCGTCTGGGGATACGTACATGTCTCTAGAATCCTTTTCGAACTACTTATTTTTTGGCGAAGTCGTACCGTTTCAGTGGTGCGCAATGTCTCTTTTCAAATCATGAAGTGATATTAGAGCAAAGTGCAAGCTGCCTAAAACTATATCCCCTTGTCCACAACCTTGCTTTAATCTTTAAGCCGTGACAAATTGACCAACCACAGTCGATTATTTTAAAAATAATCAACTGTGGTTGGTCAATTTCTTACGGCTTAAGAATTAAAGAAAGGTTGTGGACAAAGGATATATTAAAGGAAGAAAGGTTATTTTAGGTTAAAGTGCATTGATACAATTTTTCATCTTATTTTACTGTGAAAATTAGTAGTCATTTTTAACCTCCGATTAACGATGTTAAAATACCGAGTAATTTGTAATTTTACCTGAAAACATGAAATTTACCATTCAAATAGAATGGTAAATACAAAACGAGAGAGAGGAAGCTTCGTATAGCGACTCCGCCACCTAATCTCCAAAAGAAGGTCATCGACGAAGTCCGCAGACCGAGAAAAAAATATAGAGAGAATGAGAGTCGCGTATATAACAAGTCCGCTGCCTAACCTCCAAGAAAGGGTTGTCGGCGTGGTCCGAAGATGATGAATAAAAAGAGGAAGTAATATATGTTAACTTTGTCACCTTACGTTCAACGACGGTCGCCAGAGAGCGGAATTCCGTTGTGGCAATCGATACTCTAATATGGATTCGATATGGACAAAGCTAACATCATCTGTAGGGTTCATGAGAACTGAGAGTTCCAAGCCACGCTGTAAATTTATTATTTAGAAGTGAAATTTAAGCACATATATGTAATATTATGGATGAATTTAGCAATACCGCACTGGTAAATATTTTACTAAAAACACTCATTTTTAACCTCCGATTTGCAATGTTAAAATACCGAGTGATTTATAATTTTACCTCAAAACATTAAAGTTATCTTCCACTTTCTGTATTTTTAATCAAAATAAGAGGAAAAAAGCATATTTTAAGTAAAAATATTATAAAAATTTAGTTAATTTATCAAAAAAATTAATAAATTTTCTTTGTAAATTCGCACTGATTTTTATCATTGTGGGCGCGTCTCAGGGGTTTTCTGCATTTTCTGCAGATATTCTGCACGTTTTCTGCGCATAATAGATATTTTATGCATATTATGCGCAGAATTGTGCATAATACCTTCCTGCCGCGCATATCACATACAGCAAAAGAAATCTGTAGGATATACTGAAATTATCGCGAATATATGAAATGTATTTCAATATTCTTACAATATATCTTTACAGTATATATACTGATTAGGAATATGATATACTAATGTCCATACTTATGAAAACGTAGAGATATCATATATACAGCAAAAGAGATCTACAGGATATACTGTGATCATTACGGATATATCTCAATATCTTTAAAATATAATTAGTATATATACTAATAAAGAATAGGTTATACTGTTGACCATATGTAAAAAAACGTGGTGAAACATTACATGATGAAAAATTGGGACACAGCTTTGAAAGAGGGTAGCTAACTGAGACTATGTTTCAAAATTTATTAGTATTGAAAATCTATTGTTTACATCACAATACAATTTCAGTACTAGTAGTGAATTTCGGAACGCAGTCTGAGTCACATAATCCTGTCGTGATTTCACGCGCACGCAAAAGCTTCTAAAGCCGGTATTCATAGTCGAGTCGATTGTATTTGTATTCCCCACAATATATATTTCTTTTGTGTAATTTGTATAATTTATTTTGTGTATTATCACTATAAATGTTTTCCTACATAAATTCCGATTATCTATTATAATTATCTTAAGTGCGAACATTAGTATATCCTGGTAATATCCCCCGAATATCTAAATATCTATCAGGTATTTCTGAGACATTGCAATATTTTGACAAGATGTCTTGAGGAGATCTCACAGATCTCTTTTATGTGGGATTATTTATCCTTAGTTGTGGGTTATATAATACAATTGTTATAAATTTCCGCTATGCGTTACTTGGTTTCTTTCCAATGGATAGCAAACAAGTTGTAACAGTGATTCGATAAACGGAGCGAGGTTAAGTATATCACTGGAAAACAAGAAAACCTACGTCGCACTTGCCTCCGGTCACGTGCAATTTTTATAAGTGAATCAAAGCCGTCGCAATTTTACGTTGATTGAGCGAATGAATTTAAGATAAAAGCATCAGTGCCCGAACGTGTACCTTATCCTGGATATATTCTTATTCTTTTGGTCTTTAAATACGAATATTTAAAATTTCAATATAGAATACATATATATATATTTTTTATGTTAAAAGTTTAAATATTCGTATTTAAAGACTAAAATAATAAAAATAAAATATACGAAATTAGATACTTCCGACATAGAATGTCCAGGATTAAACAATATATTGGCTAAAATAAATTCTGCTAAAAAAAATCTCAATTTTGGTCTTCTCTAAATAAAATCAAATTCTTACGATATCGTATACAGTTATATATTCATGCGGTTTGGCACGAAAACTTGGCGTCTGTTTTTACCTTTTTCAAAAAAGATAATTTATATTTTAACCTTGCGTTATTTATAATTGACCCGTTCCTCGCTTCGCGCGTTTACTCGGTATTTATTATTGTATTTTTTTATTTTTACTTACTAGCTACCGCGTCTCTTGATATGTAATACCGGTAACGATAGCGTATCGTATCAAAGATTGTCCATTTGAGAAATAAATTCGAACGTTTCGCAAAACTCCATGCCGCTTTCGCATGTCTTGGAATGCTCGAAACATCGTCCAGGAGTTAAGTTGATGTATGCGCGAGGAAATGTCATGGTATCTCAACGGAAACTCGCGAAAGAGTGCAAGCTGCGCGTGCATTGACGCGGCATTGTGCGCCGCGTTTCGATTCAATCCCCGTGGTGCCAATCATAGGTGATCGAACGAACGCGGCATTAGAGACGTGAGAGTGAGAGGCGCGTAAAAGGGAGGTATGTGTTGTTTGCGCGTAAAGAGAAAATGTATGCTAATGAATCAGTCGACGATCTCGTTCATTAGGAAGGAAATACGCATGTATGTATGTACGATACGTCGCATTTGCAGCTCGATCCGCATTTTTAGAATTCTCGGCGCGACTCTCCGTTTTATATACCGGACAAATTGCCCCGGGATCATTTCGTGTATGCCGGGATAACACGCAGGTGTACGTATCGGAGCAATATATTCGAGTTAAAAACTTGGAGAAGACTCGCAAAGCACTTTTTCGCCAACCAATTAAAGACTAAGCGGCTCTTGAGTGACATTGATCTTGATCAATTTCTTACGGATAGTTCCCGCTGCGCGAAACTTTTCCGTACACGAAGACAGCCGCGCCCGGAACTTTAAAGTACCTCACGACTTCGGCGCGCTAACGATTTTTCTTCTTCGAACAACAGGATTGCCATAACGAGACGGCGCACGCTCACGCGTGAAATCGCGCCGATGACAGTTTACTCGCGTGCTGCACGAGAAAATAAAGGCGCCTCGCGCATAACGACGTGTGCGAAACGCGTACAGGTTGGCCCGGAGAAACAGCTCGAGACTCGTTCGTGGATTTTTAAAATAGATTTTACATCGAAAGTTTCATTGCGCGAGTTCTTCCATACGATCCTTGAAACGGAAAATTCTATTAAGGCATGGTTTACTTGGTGTTAATTAAAAATTAAATTCACACGACCGTGTGGAAGTTGACGAAACCTCACGAATTAGCACTCTTAACTATGGAGAAGTTTAAAGAATACTAATTATGAAAGTATTAAACATTGTTTGAGTTTAATTTCCAAAGGATGGAATATCGCCAAAGCCCAAACTCGCCGAAAGAAACCCGTTACTGATTCGCGTTTCTTTCGTGAGCCGCCCTGTACGCATACGAATGCGCCTTCGTGCCGACGAATTTTCATCGCGATTATCGTTCTATAATAATAAAAAAGGAAGGAGAAAGAAATACGACGGGCGGCAGCCGCCGCACGAGCGAAATAAACTGCCGTGGTGATTAGTGGGAATAAATTTCTCTCACATTCCTGGCGATAAAACGGACCCTGTGAAACGTTTCTGGGATTCAATTAAAGTCTTGAAGTAATTATATATCAAGGGAAAAGGAACTCGAGAAAATGTTTGCTACGAATGGTACCGTTAAAGTACACCTTCCTCTGCCGCGTTTTTCAATTAGACCGTGTATGTAACGTAAAAGGCATGTATAACAGTAATCGATACGATCGATCGACCCTTTTAGCCGTTCGCAAACTATCCGCGTATGAAATTAACGGATCAATATGAGCCTGCAATCCGGAGAATTCTTGCAGAAAATTATACATCGCTGCGAGTGTGCGCGCTGTGCATGCAAAATTCAATTTGAAATATTTTGTTTCTCTTATACATACATTTTACAATTCCGTATTTCCCATTGCACGGCTTTTATCGGCTCGGAGACGCGTAAAATTTCCGACATTGCCCTGTAAAATGAACGCGCCTCGCAAAAAAATTGCTTTTCGAGCGGTACGGTGTGCGCTCTACTGCGACCATCGTTTCAACTATGGATATGGATTAAGTGTTAATGATTCACAACAAGTCGTCGAATGCGCTATCACGAGTTTCGTGCCAATATACATTTATGCATTCCGCACGCCAAGGCTTACCTGTTTTTCTTTCTTTTTTGCACAATGGGTGCAACCGTTCTGAGTCAGCACGCGTTAACATCAACAAGTTTGAATTTGTCCGGTAATTCTCGTAACACCTGCCTGCGCGCAAAATGGACAAAAATGTTTACCGGGTTTTCCCCTCTCGAGAGGGATGTCAGTCATGTAAAAAAAAAAAAAAAGGAAAAAGGACGAGAGAGATTAAACCGGGGATCTCGACACGTCTTTCTCTGCAACGCGAACCTTTGCAGGAAATTACGAATGAAGCATATAGTACATTCTGCAATTGCAACATCAACTAACTGTACTGTATCCTTTTAATAATTAAGCTTCCATCGACAACTCGTGCATTAAAAAATAACAGTATCACTAGACATGATATTTTTTTATAAATGTAAATCGAATGGAGCGCATTCGTGAAATATTGAACACTTGACAAAATAACAAAAGATATTTCGATTATCTCGCGGATGAAAGCCAATCGCTGCAGCGCAGATACAAATTAACACACCAAACCTCTGTCCATGTATCACAATATTTTTTTTTTATTTTTCATTCAGACTATTGTATTCACATTTGCGTTATAGTGTTCTCTAGCATTTCGTCTAGTTAAAAGTATTTTACACTCTTTTTCGCCCAGTAAAAAAAAATTAACCGAGACGCGAAAGTCTCCCAGCATTGCGCAATAATACAGACACAAGAATTACAACGTGTATAAAAGGAGCAATTTCGCATAATTAAGTCGGCTATGTTCTTCTTCCTTTATGCGTCTGCTCGCAAGAAGAAGAGACACTCAACAAAGACGAGATAAATCAAACGGCCCAGAAATCATTCTAACATCATTTCGGGTTACGCTCGCTTACTCACTATTTCAGGGTCGGATGCGGACGAGTACGAATGAGAGCCAGTGAAGTTTGAAAATAGAATTTTATTAGCTACGTAGCAAAATACCTATTTATTTAAATATTTGGCGTCACACGATTACCAGGCTAAAGATCATTTATATTAATATACAATATGTAAAATGTGCCATATTGGATATGGGCAGTGTCCGTGGTAGAGTACGATAAACTTAGACTTCAAATACAAGAGATTCATACGAAAGATATAAATATATATTATTTTACATGCTAGAAAGAGAGAGAAAGGAAAAGAGAAAGAGAGGGTAGTACGCGCTAGAGGCACTTGCTTGGATAGTTATACGTATAAAAAAAAGAGAACAAAAATAAGAAGAAAACACATATGGCGAAAGAGGCAGCGTTCGCGGGGAAGATGAAAGGGCGGTTAACGAGCGAGGAGGCTGGCTCTCGGGAAAAAGAAGTTACCGAGGACGGAGACATAGAGACGGTGTAAGGGACGAGGAGTCGGGCAGGAATAACGAAGATAAGACGTGGTTACGGAACACATCAGGTATAGGAGAAGAAAGAGAGAGGATCACGAGGGAGGGACGTGTCGCTCTCTTTATTTCGACGTCGTCGACGCGGATCGAGCGAGTCCTCTGAACTTCCGTTCCGTCGTTCCATCGCGAGACGTTACCGCTCTCTTCTTCCTTGTTATCAGGGAACGAAACCGGTCGTAATTTCGACGGGCTCTATTTTCCGTGCCGCGGCAAAATGTACCTCTCGAGCGAATCGTCGTCTTTCCCGTCGTCTCGTGTAAACATGGAGATCATTTTCGCGTGTCGAGAGAGACTCGGAATTCGAGAACTCGACGGAATCACCGTCGGCTCCGATACCCTGCCCGTTATATTTGTAGTTTCGTTTCTGTTCTCGTGTAAAAAAAATCGGGAGAAGAAAGAAGTGTGTTCGTGTATGCGTATGTACGTGTACATACACTGTGTGTGTGTGTGTGTGTGTATGTATATATGTGTATGCGCGTACGTGTAACAGTGTGTGTAACGCGTAGTTTTACGTATTCTTTATACAAACTTGGCAGCGACTTATTCGGGACCTAAGATTGCCCGCCTTTAGGGTCTGCTTCTCGGGACTCCTGAACTGCTGACTGTCTTCTATAGTTACCATCCAGAAGCTGAACTGATTAGAATAATAATGGCAGTGTCCTTTGGCGCCGTTGCACTCGATAAACGGTGTGGCACGGAAGTCCTCCAGACAGGAGCCAGGACTCGACAGGGACTGGCCGCCGCCCTGGGAACCTGCGCCGGTGTGCTGAAACGCGGAAAAATTCAATCGATGAGCAGGAGCGAAAGAGAGTGCTCGAGTGTGCCGAGCACGCGATTTACGATTTCTGACAACCGAGCGGGAGTCATATTTTTCTCGTTTAATTGAAGTATTGGAAATAGCGGACCGCCACCGTGCTACTCAAATGTCTTCGTCAGAGTGCTATAAAATTCCAATGAAGGCAAGACGTCTCGGGTAAAATGGATCTCTCTTTCTCGGCAGAAGCGATCTTTGCTCAGCGACAGGTCGCGACGATGAAATTTTGTTTTATTTCGAACATGATTGATGCGATCTCTCTATGTAGCAAATTCCAAGTGAATCATGAATGTGAGTGTCAGTAAAAAGACGATCGTGTAATCGCCGAAAAACAGGCTTTTTTCCACGCTCGGCTATTGTATACAATATACAGGGTGTCCCGAACCTCCATGATGACCCTTGGTAAGAACGTAGAACGGATTGAGGTGAGCAAGAAAGTCCTGTGAAAGGTTTGGGATATTCGCAATAATAATCGAAATATTAATTAAGAAAGATTGATGAATGATCACGCGCGATATAGTAGATAAGCTGCAGTGGGGTCGTCTGCCGTTGTATACTCATATATTAAGTCAAACTGAACAAAAAAGTCCTCTACTATTTTGCAAATGGTCCGTCATAGATTTTTAAATATTAAAGAAAATTGTTACATATATGATTGTATACCATAATGCATAAATTTTCTTTAATTAATATCCAAAAATCTATATGGTAATTTATAAAATAGTAAAGGACTTTTTTGTTCAGTTTGATTTAATGTATAAGTATACAACGGCGCCACTGCAGCTCATCTACCATATTGCGCATAATCATTCACTAATATTTTTTAATTAATATCTTGACTATTATTGCGAATATCGCAAAACGACACAGGATTTTCTTGTTCACCTTAATCCGTTCTACGTTCTCACCAAGAGTCATCATGGAGATTCGGGACACTCTGTATGTATAAAAATTTTTAATGCAAATATTAATATATGATCATAGAGTAATTCCTTAAAATACCTATCTTACACTGAGAAAAAAGCGGTTGAATTGACAAAATCGACGGTTATCAAAATCGGCAGCCATCAAAGAAACATTGGATCAATTCAACAAAGTACAATTTGATATAGTAATTTCAACGCAACTTATTGTTGCATTAACATTGTACTTTGTTGAATTGATCCAATGTTTCTTTGATGGCCGGTGACCGCCGATTTTGTCAACCGCTTTTTTTTTCTCAGTGTACAAATACTCAGTTCTATAGAAAACCTCGTCACGTTATTTTTTTATATCACGAATCGATCTACGCAGTAGACGCGTAGGGGGTGAGTTGGCTCGCATATGTTACGCATATAAATGGTCTATGTGTACGAATAAAATTACTCACCATGAGGAAACTATAACCGATCCAAAGGCCGGACCATCCCGCCGGACATTCTGGAATGCTTATCGTTTGGCTGTGTACCGCTATCACGTTAGCTGGAACTTCGCACACCACGCATCTATACCAGAGAAATCATTGTTATCTGATGAGTAAAAACCCGCACAAATAATTCGCTGAGTACCAACGTACTCACAAGTTTCATACGTTGAAGAAAAACAGAATTAGTAAGTCAAGAATAAGTCCACACACATAAGTATGTGAGTCGGATTTCGGCTTGAAAATACTGATGTCAACTCTGCATTGTTTTCTCGTAACCGGTACTATGTTTATTAATTAGGCACTATTTTTAGAATTTCTTTCAATTCGTTAAATCGTTTTAAAATCATCAGTTTGTCGATCTACTCGACGATGTATTCCCATTGAGTTTTGAAAAACGTCGAGAATGGAAAGAAATTTTTTTTTTTAAATATAATAAATTTGATTTCAAAAGTACATTATGAAGTTCGGCTTGTTCTTTTCGACTAATTTTCACTGATCTTTTTTTCGTGACTGAAATTAAAAGGCTTAATTGCCGCGATATTTAATCTCGAATATTAAAGACCGGCGCATCATGCCGCGAATTTTTCACCGAGAAAAACCCGACTTTCAATTTTTTCATATAGCTGATAGAACATCCGCTTCACGACACAGCTTCATAATTGTCCTCTCCGAGGAATGCAGCACTATTTCTTTTGCACTCGTGACAAGTATCTCGACAGCATACAACATGTAAAGCGAATATTCTCTAGTCGTACCTGGAGATATATTCCTCTATACCCGATTCCTCGACGGGCATCATGGGAATTGGACTATTGGTCGATAACCAGTAAGAGCGATCATTGCGACTAGCGTAATGGCAGACGTTGTTGACGTCGCAGAACAGGAAGGGTATCGTCGCGAACTTTCGTATACACGAGCCGGCGTAACCTGTTTCATGATAATTTATACGACAAGTTCGATTATTGCGCACACATATTGAAAGAAAAAAAACGGAATCACGCGTGTGACGCTGACTTGCTGTCATTACAACTTCTCCCCGACGGTTTAAGTTCAACTCATATTAATAAATCTTGCATCGATTGCAGTTGAACGAAGGAAAAATACGAATACATTTATCGCACCACAAATATGCATTAGCTGCATAGGTGCTAAACAGCCTATAAGCGCGCAGAAATATGTGGCGCACTGCATATAAACTCGTTGAATAATGAATTTAATCGCGTGTTAATGCGCGACAACGTCACACGTGACAATTTAATCCTGATAATCGAGACAAATCTACTAAATCTCTCTACTAAATTACATCCATAACAGGTACGGGTCAGAAGGTCGCAATACGCGCTCATAAAATCAATCCCGAGAAAATTTATAACAATACTGTAATATCAAAAGAAGAAATCTCCTCTTAATATCTTCCTCATAATATCTTCTCAGTGTTCTTTCATTAATTCACGCGGAAGCAAAAAAGAAATAAGAAAACCGGACATATGATTTGTAATATATCACTTCATCTTAGAAAAATCGGCCTAAATATTTTTAAGTCAGTTTAGTTATCATCTAGCTATCTTCAGCTATAATCTGTTTTAAAATCGTGTTATGAAATTTTATAATTAAAAAGTGCACAATTTTTTTTTTTTGCTTTAACGTTAAACTCACCTAAGTCTTGGGAGTGCGCTCTCTCGTCGCCATCAGTATACAGCAGACTGTATCCTTCCCAAAGCTTGATATGTCCTGGTTCGCAGGCCGGTACGGCTTGGCTTTGACTGTGTTTCACCAGAAGGATACCGGTAAGATAATCAGGTGTCTCTTCGCAAGGTGCGCCGGGCTCGCCGATAAATCCGGGCGCACCGACGGGACCTTGAAGACCTGGCAAACCGGGCGAGCCGACCGGTCCGGGCAAACCTGGCAAGCCAGATGGTCCGACTTGGCCATTGAGACCTGGAGCGCCTTTGATTCCATCCAAGCCGGGGAAACCTGGTGGACCTGGAAGTCCTTTCTCTCCCGGTAGACCGGGTGGTCCGTTTGATCCTGCGAAAAAAATTTACATTCAAATTTCTAATTTCTAGCGCATAGATGCGCGAATAGTCCGCGAATAATATTTCATGGACACATAAACATGGACTTGAAGTCGAAACGCGATGTAAAAGTATCATCGTGCGCTTTGAATTTTCGAGAAAACTTATGTCGTGAGTACTTGTGAATCAAATTATCATCGGTGTCTCACGCATACTTCATCTTTATATCTTATATAATTATCTTATATAATTATCTTATGTAATTTGTATTAAGATTATTAAGTTTTTACAAATATCCTTTTTGTAATCATACCCGGATATCCGCGATCTCCTTTCGGTCCCATTGGTGGCTCGATACAATCTTCGCCCTTTTCACCTTTTTGACCCACATAACCGATAATACCCGGCGTACCGATTTGGCCAGTATATCCTCTATCGCCCTTCTGACCAATTTCTCCGGGCGGACCATTCAAACCATCCCAACCTCTCTCACCCTTTTCACCTGGGATTCCGTCCAATCCAGTTGGTCCTGAAAATTGACGATCCATATAGTTTAGATATATAGTCCAAATACTTTTTTTCTTTTTTTATATCTAATATAAATGATTTTATTAGTATTTTAATATAGGTCAAGATAAATACGTTTCATTTTGCGATAGTAATATTTTTGGGCATCTGAGTGGCTCAAAGTATTTAAATTTCACCTGTAGGACCGGGTTCTCCTTTTTGTCCTGGAGCGCCGAACAATCCAGGCGATCCTTGATCACCTTTGGGACCTCTCTCACCAGAGAATCCTGGCGCACCGTCCAAACCTCGAGCTCCATCGCGTCCTGGTACTCCAGTCAGACCCTGTGGTCCTGGCTCGCCTTTTTCACCTTGTGGTCCAACCGGTCCGTAAGGTCCAACGTTTCCTTTCGGTCCTGGCAAACCAGGCAATCCCCGTTCACCCTTTTCTCCGGGTCGTCCTGGTATACCGTCTCTACCATGTTTGCCCAATAAGCCAGGTAGACCTTTCTCGCCCTTTATCGTAACTCCAGAAACACCAGGAATACCAGGAGCTCCTTGATCACCTACATGAAAAACAAAATTCAATAAGTTTGCGGAAGAATATTTCTGTAATATAGCATAAATAAGAAATTACGATATATGAAGTTTTCTAGAATTTGAAGTTTAGTTTAACATGAGAGAAAACATTCTTTTCATTTTAATTAAATAAAATTTCATTTTGCTTAAATAAGATCATACCTTTAGGACCAGGGGTACCATAAGGTCCAGGAACTCCTTCAGGTCCAGGTGGACCTCTGTCACCCTTTTCGCCATCATATCCACTGATACCTTCCAAGCCTCGATCTCCTTTCTCTCCAGTGATGCCAGGTGATCCAGGAATACCTGGTTCACCCTTTTCACCCTTGATCTGTATTGTTGGTCCTGAAGGACCGCGATCTCCTTTCTCTCCAGGTGCTCCCAGAATACCAGGCAGTCCGGCGATTCCTGAAATTCAATTTTATTTGGTTTTACAATAATCTAATTTCAACTTAAATTTTAATTTCATAAGGCACGCATTTTCTTATTTCTATTACAACCCAATGCAATGAATGGCATTTGTAAAAACTGATATATTCCTTATACCTGGCATTCCGCGATCTCCTTTGACACCATCGAGTCCAGGTCGACCAGGGGATCCCATATCACCATCGATTCCAGGAAAACCTGGCGATCCCGGTGGCCCGACATCACCATCTTCGCCAGGAATTCCATCTATGCCTGGCGGTCCTACTTCTCCAGATGCACCTGGTGAACCCTGTCAATAATAATGACAAAGAAAAACAGTATTATACCATTTCGTTAATGTCTCGAAATATCGTTATAAAAATAAGTCTATACCAAATCTCCTTTTATTCCGGCGAATCCTTGTACACCAGTGTCACCCTTTTGACCCTGGAATCCTGGCGTTCCATCTAGACCTGGGATACCTCGCTCACCCTTCAATCCAGGCCTTCCGTCACGGCCGATACCTGGTTCACCAGGTTCGCCCTTCGCACCATCGACTCCATCTCGACCCGGAGGACCTTGAGGACCTCGTATTCCAGGCATTCCAGGCTCACCCTTCTGTCCTTTCTCCGAAACTTGACCTGGTTCTCCTTTCCTTCCCTGATTACATAATGAAAAATATTGGATATAATATGATACATTTACATTTACAGATATATTCCTAATACCACATAGGCATAATCACAAGCGACTCTTTTTCTAAATTGTGCAATGAAGATATTTACCGGTAGACCCGGTAGACCAGTATCACCCTTCAATCCGTCGTGACCGATAGATCCTGATAAACCAGGTGCTCCATGTGGTCCTTGATCTCCTTTCATCCCAGATATTCCAGGACGACCAGGCTTTCCTTCCATACCTGGTAATCCAGGGAATCCTGGTGAACCTTTCTCACCACGTTCTCCTTTAATACCCAGTGTACCCTCCATACCGGGTATGCCTGGAGATCCAGGCAAACCTCGTCTACCGGGATATCCTTTTGGTCCATCGATACCTGGTTCACCGCGATCACCCTTTGCGCCTGGGAATCCTGGGAGACCGGCTCTACCGGGTTCTCCCGGTAATCCTGGTTCACCTGTGGATCAAATAATCATTAATACACTTTGTAGAATTTCGATTACAAAAAAATTAGTTTAGAAAATTTTCATTTTATACATGAAATGGTATCAGCAATCAGCAAAAGTCACGATGATCATATCGTACCTTTGTTTCCGTCGGCTCCTGGAATACCAGCAACGCCCGGAGGACCAGGAGGACCAACCAGACCGGTGTCTCCTTTCTCACCAGGCGCTCCAGGCAAACCGTTTATTCCCGGTGCACCGATGTCTCCTTTTTCGCCAGTAAAGCCCGCTAATCCCTGGTAACCAATTTGACCTTCTTTGCCTGGTGGTCCAGGAAGACCCTTTTCTCCCTTTTCACCCGGAGGACCAGTTAGACCAGGACTACCCTTGACTGATATACCAGGTTCTCCTTTATCACCTTTCGGAGCTGGTGCACCTGGGAATCCTCTAGGTCCTTCTCGACCAGGTTCTCCCGGGAAACCCATAGGACCCACATCGCCTTTGTCACCGCGCGGACCTGGTAATCCTCTTGGACCGACGGGACCAGGGGCACCAATTGAACCAGGTGGACCAGATGGGCCCTATTTGCAATTTTTAGATGATTACATTATACTTTTAATAACATTATGTTATTCCATAAAGGAGTGTGTATGATACAGTTATATCAGATATTGTTCCAAGATATCTTGTAGAATAATATCTGTCGAAATGAAAGTTTAGATTATTATAGAAATCATTCGTTAAGAGTGCAATTGAAAGAATTCGTTCACTTACAAAATTAAAAATATAATAGTTTTTATAAGATATATAATAATTTTTTTATAAGTCTTTGCTCGGTTATATAAATATACGTACCTCGAAACCTTGCAATCCTTTATCACCGGGTCTTCCATCCCCACCAGGAGGCCCGGGTTCTCCTTTGTCGCCGGTTAAACCTCGATCACCTTTGAAACCCTTCATCAAGTGAACTGGTGGACATTGACCTAAATACAAGTAAATTGATAAATAAATATTCAAAGATTTAAAACAACTCAAAAATTAAGAAATATTAATTAAATCTTACCAGGTTCACCCTTTGATCCGTATAGACCAGGCTCTCCTTTTTGTCCTGGAGAACCTGATCGACCTGACTCTCCGGGTTCACCTTTCACACTTAAACCTTTCTCTCCTTTATATCCAGGAATACCCGGTTTCCCAGGAGTGCCATCTTGTCCAGGAAAGCCGCGGTCTCCCTGGAAGTGATGAGTTTACAAATCGACATGCAAAAGAAAGAATCTTCCAAAACAGATATTGACAACTTTCGAAGTTAATCTTACTGGAGTTCCTTTAAGCCCTGGGAAACCTTCGAATCCGGGTCTACCCTTTTCTCCCGGAGCTCCTTCTGGTCCTGGCGGACCTTGTCGACCAGACTCGCCACGCACACCTTTATCACCTTTCTCCAATTTGAGCATGTTCTGTGTAACTAACGCTGGGGCTCCGGGTTCTCCTTGATGTCCTGGAGCACCGGGTATACCATCTTTTCCCTTATTGAAAAATTGATATACTTGTTTTTATTTAATAATTCATTATTGCAGTCGCATATGTGGATACAAAAGTAATGTGACATATATATATATATATATATATATATATATATATATATATATATATATATGTGTGTGTGTGTGTGTGTGTGTGTGTAATTACTTATCTATTATTTAGTTTTTTACATGTTAAAGAGAAATTTGATATTTTGAATCCAAAAAAATTATTTATCGGAATTATACTATTATTGTATAAATATCCAAATAACGTCATCAAAATTTAAAGAACAAATTAATAAAAGCAGTGTTATTAACGTACTGGAAGTCCCGGAGGTCCGATCGCGCCTGGTAATCCATCCATCCCCGGTTCTCCGGGGAAACCGCGTTCTCCGGGCGGTCCTCGAGGTCCTGTAAGTCCTGGGATACCATCCGTACCGCGGTCTCCTTTAGTACCTCGCAATCCCGGCAAACAATCCTGACAGCGGCCGCCGATATCTCCTTTTTCACCGGACCCTCCTGGCAATCCTGGTATGCCATCTCTTCCTGGCGATCCTGCTTCTCCAGTCTCACCCGGTGCGCCCGGTGCTCCTGGGATACCATCCAGAGAGTCTCCCGGTCGACCTCGGACACCCGGGTAACCGCGTTCTCCTTTTTGACCTTTCTCTCCGTCAAAACCAGGCACTCCGTCCAACCCTTTTGGTCCCTATCACACGATATAATAATTTTTTTTAATTTTTCAAATAGCACTTTGATAATGTATAAATTTGGAATAGCAAAATTTAATCATGTACTTACTATTCTCGATAATCCTTTCTCTCCCGGCGGTCCTCGTGGTCCCGCTGGTCCAGGTGGTCCGTCAAATCCGCGTGGTCCTGCGCCTCCTGGGAATCCCGTTAAGCCAGGCTCACCTTTTCCACCTTTCTCGCCTGGTAAACCTTCCGGACCTGGAATTCCGGGTATTCCGGGACCTCCTTGTATTCCTATAGGACCTCTTGGTCCTGGATCTCCTGAATAACCATCCGCTCCTCGTGGCCCGGTAGCTCCTGGGAAACCGCGCGGTCCTTTTGGTCCTGGCGGTCCTGGTCTTCCTTTACCACCCTACAGTATAATGTTCAAAAAATTAAATAGTATTTCCGATATTTAAATCACGAAAGAGCTAAATATTAATGTAATTATATAAATATAATATAATTGTATTTATGTACAAATTTTCTGAAAATAGTTTTATTAAAATTTTGAGATTAAAACTTACTCCTGGTGGTCCAGGAGGCCCTCGTAATCCTGGGACTCCCATCGACCCGTCTCGACCAGGTTCTCCCTTTTTACCAGGACGCCCTCCAAGTCCCTCCAATCCATCGATACCTCGATCACCCTTTCGTCCAGGAGGTCCTGGTGGTCCAGAGAAACCATCTCTGCCCTAAAATCCAACAATGATAGTAGATTACTTTTATTAATTTACAGGCTATCTTATCCATTTCAGTAAGATCAATTAATGACATCTAATAGCTCCATTTGAATACCATAAAAGCCATTAATATAAATATACTTACACGAATACCTGGTGCTCCCGGGAGACCCTTTTCTCCCTTCTGGCCGGATCCTCCGGGTATACCATGATCGCCTATGAAACCTGGTTCGCCTTTCTGTCCTTCCGGTCCCATTTCACCCTAAACGTTACTCGAGTTAAACGATGCCGTAGCACGAGAAGATCAATTATATTTCTCTTTATCATACTTTATCTCCTTTATGTCCTGCTTCTCCTTGCGGTCCTGTTACTTCTCTGACACCCTCGAACGGCATGATAGGCGCGGTTGTGCCTGGAGGTCCTGGGTCTCCCTTTTGACCCTTGTCTCCCTTCAACCCTTCAAATCCGAGACCCATGTTTCCCTTCGCTCCTTTCGGACCTGGTACGCCAGAAGCTCCCTGAATTTACACATAACATCATATGTAAGCTGTAAGAACGTAAAAAAATGTAAACTCGGTGAATTTGAACGATACTCACGTAAGGACCTCGTTCACCCTTCGGACCAGACAAACCCCGTTCTCCTTGTAAACCCGGCGGTCCAGGAGGACCTCTCACACCGTCCATACCAGGTTCACCCTTTTGTCCTACCGGGAAAGAACCAGCGTACGCAGGTTGACCTTTTTCTCCTTTAGGACCAGGCACGCCTCGAAAGCCACGAGGTCCTGGTTCTCCAGGAATACCTTTACGTCCGGCAGCACCCTAAAACACGTATTGTCAGCTTGACATACGTTTTGGGACCTTATTGTAGATAATCTTATTACATGAGGTCCTTCAAATACCACATATTTTAAGATTTTTTTATTATGATTTGAATATCACTCGTAAATCAAATAATAAAAAAATACAAGTTTAAAATATTAAGTATTCCACGATATATATGATATGAATACTTACATCTGTTCCGTTGCAACCATCGGCACCGGGCAAACCGGTTGGTCCCGGAGGTCCTTGTACTCCAGGTACGCCGTTTATACCGGGAAAACCGGGCATACCCATTTTTCCCTTGAAGAATGCAAAATTATTTCTCGAGAAGAATTACAACGCGTAAAATACGACCGCGTAGAGGCAGAGAATACGTACTCTGTCACCTTTGATACCGTGCGGCCCCTGTGGACCGGGATCTCCTTTCTGTCCTTTGGGTCCTAGAAGACCTTCTGTTCCTGGAAATCCTCGTTGACCCTTGGGACCTTGCGGTCCTAATACTCCCGGTGGTCCCTGAATAAGAATATCGTGATTAAAAGCCGCAATTTTCTTCAAATATTTTAACGATCGTTTTATTATCGACCCTCGAAAACCAACCCGCGATCCTTTCTCGGCGAAACACTTGGGTATACAGCACTGTCCAGATCCCGATCCTGTGCAGTTTCGGGGTGCTCCCGGCATCGGTACCGCCTGGTAATTACTCGGGTAATTTTCATTATCTCCGGCGGCACCATTGCCACCATAACTGCCACCATATCCGCCACCGCGAGCGCCGCCGTGAGGATCACCGCCACGTGGATCACCGCCACCGCGAGCGCCGCCGTAAGGATCACCGCCACCGCGAGCGCCGCCGTGAGGATCACCGCCACGAGGATCACCGCCACCGCGAGCGCCGCCGTAAGGATCACCGCCACCGCGAGCGCCGCCATGAGGATCACCGCCACGAGGATCACCGCCACCGCGAGCGACGCCGTGAGGATCACCGCCACGAGGATCACCGCTACCGCGAGCGCCGCCGTGAGGATCACCGCCACCGCGAGCGCCGCCGTAAGGATCACCGCCACCGCGAGCGCCGCCATGAGGATCACCGCCACGAGGATCACCGCCACCGCGAGCGACGCCGTGAGGATCACCGCCACGAGGATCACCGCTACCGCGAGCGCCGCCGTGAGGATCACCGCCACCGCGAGCGCCGCCGTAAGGATCACCGCCACCGCGAGCGCCGCCATGAGGATCACCGCCACGAGGATCACCGCCACCGCGAGCGACGCCGTGAGGATCACCGCCACGAGGATCACCGCTACCGCGAGCGCCGCCGTGAGGATCACCGCCACCGCGAGCGCCGCCGTAAGGATCACCGCCACGAGGATCATCGCTATCGCGAGCGCCGCCGTAAGGATCACCGCCACCGCGAGCGCCGCCGTAAGGATCACTGCCACCGCGAGCGCCGCCATGAGGATCACCGCCACGAGGATCACCGCCACGAGGATCACCGCCATCGCGAGCGCCGCCGTAAGGATCACCGCCCCCGCGAACGCCGCCGTAAGATTCACCGCCTCCGCGGCCATAAGTGTCCCCGCTTCCACGACCGTAAGATTCGTCGGTTCTACCTGTCCACGTCGGACGCGGAAAGTTTGTTGATCCTCGGCCATGAGGATCTCCAACATTTCTGCCGCGATCATCTTCGGTAAAGTTATAGTTTGCGTAAGGATCTTCAGTTGGGTGAGGATCTCTGCTGCCGTAAGGATCGCCTTGTTGTCCGCGACCATAATGGTAGCCTCTTCCTCCTCCTCCTTCTTCTCCTCCTGCTCCTCCTTCTCGCTCGTTATCGCCGGCACCTGAAAGAAGATGGTTGCATATGATTAAGGATATACGGATGCATGTAGTACAGTAAAGGAATAATAAATCAGTGTGTAAGATTTAGAGCAGCCCCGGAAGTAAAGATAAATGCGCTGCAGTCTATGATAATTAACAAAGTCAGGATCAATTACCACTGTATGTGTCGTATCCGTCGCCACGACTATCGGGATAACCACCCGGTCGGTTTTCGTCAATTCCAGATCCTGACGTGCCGCCACTGTCAGGGTATCTGTCGTCCCGCGAACCCGTTCGGTCGTAAGGATACCGGCCCGAGTAACCTTGACCATAAGGATCACTCCGGTTTCTGTAGTAGTTCCACTGCCGAGTCCTCTCGTCAGGACTGTGATAATCAGTGGAACTGCCGTTCCGCCTTTCTGCGTCCTCGTATCCTGGACATGCCAATTGGTGAACGTAATCGGCGGGATTCTAATGATACTGTTTCCGGCACTTATCCCTATTACGAATTGCCAAATTTCAGAGAACGGCAGAACGCGGCCCGCTGCACGCAACGAAAATTGATATTCAGCTCGTAGGCAAACAGTCTGCACGGAACGGCGTTTGGAACGCATTCAGATTTCTTGATCGACTGTAATTTTATGCACTACTCTCTTAAAGTGAATTAGTGAATAGTCACTGATATCAGTTATAAGTATAGCACTGAGCACTTTCAGTGTAAATCAGTGTACATTCACTGTTTTCAGTGATGTTGACTGATTCATTTTAAGAGAATAAGCACAAAATCTTGCGTAAAAACTTTTTTGTACCGTGCTTTTTTATACGAAAACATATTTCATGTAAATTCGACTTTTGAACGCCTTATATGCAAAATTTCTTTTTTATATAAAACTGTGTTTATTTCATGAAAGTATAAGATGCAACGATATCCCATACTATTCCTGTCGCAAATTCGACAACATAATTTTTTTATATTGCTAACGTATGAATAGATTAATGAATAGATGAATAGATTACTGAATAGATTAAAGAGAAGATGTATAGCGGATACTCTTCTCGCACAATGACCGGAAAAAAAGCATAAAGAAGAACCTTCGTTACCTGCGATGAACCCTCTATCTGTATATTTCCATCCCAACGGATTGTTGTAATCGTCATCGCTATCATTTTCATGCTTTCCTGGAATATCACCTCGCCCTCCTAGCGGCACGACCGGCGGTGGACTCGGCCATGATGTGTGATTAAATTGCTAAAACAAATATTCAGACAAATGAAAAGCCCCGTAAATGGAATTGGAAAAGTGCGCGCGGCGCCGGTACGATCAATAAAACACGATATCAGCCGCGAACTGAGAGGATACAGGTGTGCGCGAGACATAGAGGATGAAAAGAGGGGCAACAAATTGTCGTTTGTCAAGCTCGTAGAGCAAAGTGTGTTCGAGCAATAATACTGCGATTAACGGGTGTGATAGAAAACCACGTGTGTTCAGGAATTTCAAAACTATATCTTCCGAAGCACCGTACTATAAAATATCATACACGATATACAACTACGATCCCCATTGCAAATAATCCCCGTTTTTCGTTTATCGATCACTTTCAGTACTCGCTCGTAAATAACACGGGATATTCTCGGTACCGGGATATTCTCCTATGCAGGAAACGTAACACGAAGATTCGCGCATTATTCGGTAAGCCTACCGCAATTCGCACCCAAAATCGCTTTCAGGCCGATGAAAGAATTGCATTGCGCGAAACACGACCCTCGGTGAACGAGATCTCATATTCTATATAGCGGCAAGCGAGTCTAATTGTAACATTGCATCCGCGCCAAAATGCAATCGATAACATCGCATCCGCGTCTAATTGAGAGACTCGGGAAAATCAAAACTCCGAAAGAGAAAGAGAGAGAGAGAGAGAGAGGTGAAGAAGAAAAGTATATTCTTTGGTACGCTCTATGTAGTAATCGAATCTCATT
The DNA here is from genome assembly GCF_010583005.1 of Odontomachus brunneus. Classification (NCBI taxonomy): domain Eukaryota; kingdom Metazoa; phylum Arthropoda; class Insecta; order Hymenoptera; family Formicidae; genus Odontomachus; species Odontomachus brunneus. The sequence continues at coordinate 634,922 of NW_022639502.1, read as the reverse complement.
GTAGTATTGCAGACGCGCCAAGACGTAATCCATAATATCGTATTCGCGTCCAATCGAGAGCCGGAAAAATCAATACTCCGAAGAAGAAGAGAAAGAAAACAAGCGGAGCGTGAGATCTCGGACGGCGACGCGATTGAATGGAATATCAGCTTGGCGTCGAGTTTTTCGTGGCATATCAATATGGCACGCCCCGTGCAAATTTGATTTCAGTCGGACCTGCGACGCATTATATTCATAGAATTAATAACGGCAAGCGACGTACGCGTCTTCTTAATTTGCAGAAGCTTCAACGGTGAGATTGCTCCCACGCGAGAGCGCATGCGAATGACGGTTTACTCGTATAACATTAAGTCGCCCTGTTATCCCCCGCGCTCGCCCATTAAATGGTATTCTTCCGAGATTTATAGGTATGCGTTCCATGACACAAGCGGCTTGGCCGTAAATTTAACGAGCTCGCATTTCGCACGGCCAAGATTTACGCTTTATCGACCGAGTGCATCGCGTTCTTACGGCGTTCCCGTGGCGAACGGTCCGGCCGGGCAAAAAGGAACGCTTTTACCGACCGATTCCGCGCGACTCCGTGAAGAAGATAAAACCAGCCTGGCGTTAGTGATCACTTCCAATGTCTTCATATCTTCTTCCTCGCCGAGTTTCTTACTGCCGATTTTACCGAGATTAATTGCCGTCGTCGGACGGAAACGTTCATAAGAGTTCCGTTTCACGGCGGGAGACGCGAGATTAACACGAGATTATTAAACTTACAAGGATCCGTGGAAATAAATAACGAGCTTCTTTCAGTCTCGGAATCTCCTCAATCGCTTAATATTGCGACGAACGCGATTACAAATCATTTCCGTTTCGCTGGGAACGACGGGACAATATATTGCGCGCAATTGTCGCGACAAGACCAACGATATTCAATGCGAAGACAAGATCAGCAACAAGAACATCGGTAAGATCAATGAGACGCACCGCTTCAGTGCATTCTCCTCCGCGAAAAGCAACAAGAACATCGGTAAGATCAATGAAACGGACCGCTTCAATGCGTCCTCCTCCGCGAAAAGCGGTTTCGCAGCAAACATAGGCAGTTGCGTCGAGATTCGCGTCGAGAACGCGCGTCATCGTTTTTCCCAGAAAGTCATTGTCTTGCCCTCGTTTTCATGTTTTTGTCCTTTTTTCGTATTCCCAGCGCTGGCACGCGCTGGCAGGAAGCGCGGGGAGATAGGCAGTTATCGTTCCGAGATGACGTACCGCTCTCGGAGTGGCTGTACGCGTCTGTGCCGCATATGCAACGCGCACAACGATAGCAGGACGATAATGTCCTTTTAAAACTTCATTCATCGGCGCACACCGTGGGACCCGAAACGCCGACTAACCCGCCCCGATTAGACGGCAGGAAGAAGATTCGCGAAGGGGCGAATTAGAGACCATATACCGCGCGCATGAATTTGAATTTATGACAGAGAATTGAAGTGTTCGAAAACGTCACGTGACACGATAGAGACCGCGATTGATTGCGATTGACTGCAATAACGGTTTGTCACTCGATCATTTTTTATACCCTCGGACTCGCGCGATTTATTTCCAACTAGGATATCACGCTTTTGAACGGTACGTGTCGAGATATATCTTGCAAAGCGCTCTCAATAATTCTGCAAGTGCGGCGAATCGAAAGAAAAAAAATGTATGGAACATTACTTGATGATGGAAACATCATCTGTTTTCCTCGGTATGTATAATAATCGCTTTCCTCGGAAAGGTTCGGAAACAATTGGAAGAATTTCTATTGGAATGTTATTTTTAAGCCCTGTAATTCTGTACAGTAACGCGTTTGGGGATAAAAAGTACTATCGATTTATCGCAGGAAGGGAGATCCGATCCACTCCAAGTTGCAAAGCTCCATCGTGAGGATCGGAATTATTGCCCCCGAAATTACCCCGCCGACTTATCTATCCGTCGGACATTAATCCCACGTCTGATTCCAATTCAGATGGGCTTGATTCATCATGAAATCCGATGATACGGAGATACGCCTCGTAAATCGCGCGCAGCTCGCGCCAAAGCGCGAAATCGTCGCGTTCCCCCCGCCGATAGATTCAATTTCGACTTATTGCGCGCCCATACGTCATCCTTTCGTGCTTCGCGCGGATCGCGTGAAAGGAGGAAACAGAAATCAAAGCTGCGAGCGGAAGTAGCTCGTGTCGGTCGGTAAACGTAGCCAGACTGCGGGCTTTCGTCTCAATGATAAACCCATCGTTCAACAATGGATCGCTCGCTCGATATAGGGAGAACGCGCCGCACACGCTGCGAATCTGCAAACCGTGAAATTATCCTGCCCGACGTTGTACGCGATTCATGAGTTATGCAGATGATAACTCAGCCTGCGCGCGGGCGCTGATGCCGCGCTGGATAATGCGTGGATTAGAAGGCCGCTTAGCACTTTCAATCTCGGATACAAATCGCTCGGAGCACAAGCTGCTCTTTTATGTCTTACGACAACGTGCCGTTAGCAAAAAAGCGTCCAAATGAATAACGAACGCATCTTATAATTGCAAAATGTCTATGGGAAACGGCATACATTGCAAATCCAAGTATGTTATTATCGGATCTCTTTTTGCATGTTTTTTACTACTTTCGACGTTTTAAATCACATCATTTATAACACGTTTAAATGTATTACATTTTAATTTACACGTCTTAAACGTCTTAAACGACGCGTAAATGGTATGACTTGAAGCCGTAAGAAACGTGTAAAAAGCGCTCTTCAGAGAGAAAATAGAAAGTTGATGAAGTTGAGAAAAAGTGGTTAAGAGTTCACTTTATATTTGTGCTCTCGCGTTGTCTCTGTATCTTTATCCTAAAGTTCGACGGAATATTCAATGTTAATAATAAGTATCAGTCAAAACAGTACATTTCGATCAAATTTACATTAAAGAGAAATTGATATAATTCAATCAAGATCACGTCATTTCCGGGGCGTCAAGGTAACGTTAATGTCTCTATCATCGAAAGGGCTCATAAGCATACGCCCGCAACTTCAAAGATGCAATAACGTGTTTCCACATTAGCCGAAGGGCTCCACTTGCCCTGAGAGAGAGCAAAAGAGGGAGAGAGAGGGAGAGAAAAAGAGACCAGGTCGAAAATCATGCACATTAAGTTCGCAACGCGTGATACCGCACCGTGACCGTGCCGAGGTTAACGTCCCGCGAGCCAAACCAAGGCCCTTCGATACTGATCGGTCGATTTGCGGCCATTACACCGATGGTTGACGACGGACAGGCAGTCGAGCGACCAAAGTCAGCGATCGGCTCTACTAGATCGACCGGCTGATTGAAATTCGCTCGTGCGAGAACGGTCCACGCGTTCGCCAGCAATTTTGCGTTTAACGAAACGCTAACCCAATTCTCTCTCTCTCTTTCTCTCTTTTCCTCTCCCTCTTATTTCCAGATACGAGATATCTTTTCGTGACGGTTCAAGAATTGTCCCTTTTATCGCCTATCTTGGCCGCCTTCGTGAATCCGCGATTACGCAACGACGTAAGAGCCGTGTATATTGTGACCGGCCGCGAGACGAACGGTCCCATTCTGCGTGTCTCTCCTCGTCCCTCCCTGCCCCGACGACCTTCTTCCTCTTCGTCCTCTCTTCTTCGTGCTTCGCTGTCTTCTTCTTTTTCTATCGCGTCCTGACCGACCTACCTGCCCGTTCGTCCGCTCTCGCCCACCCGCTCGTGTGTCTTTTTCATCTTTCGCCGTCACATCCAAGTCGGACGTGCTTAACGACCGCGGCCGACGCAGACGTTAACTCTACGTGGGACGGGGCATACGCTAATTCGTTGCTCGTGATTTTTTCTGATCCCGTGGCGGTACCACGCGCATTCATGAGCATAATGCGCCCGCCAGGGCGGCGGGGCCGGGCGTCGGATGGCGAGATTCCGATGCGTCCGCCGATTTTAATCTCGCTCGTTGAAGCGACGGGGAATTTATCGGGGACGTTTAAGGGACGCGCGCGCGGAGAAATTTGGAATTCAATTAATTAACAGGAACGACCTGGTCGGTACCAGGTTGTCGAGTTTATGAATTTTGTAATGCTGACTACGATTACGATACAGTACTCCGTACGGTAATCAGTGGACGCAGTCGAACTTTCAATTTGAATGTATGATCTTCAATAAATTTCACGTGCCGCGGGGTATGCCGGAACAGATAAACGAAAACCGCATTGTTTGTTTACTCTTAAACTTCTATTTTGTAATATAAAATTTATTTTTTCATCAAATTTTTATTACCGGATGAGTAATAAAAACTTATCATTTCCTCCTCATTTGCCGGAACGCTGTGACTTTTTAAACGCGGAAAACTGCGTTATAACTCTATAACCATTGAAATATCCACATGAGATCGTTGATGTTATGGAAGAAGTGACTTACATGCGAAATTCCTTTGTAAATATGCTATAATCTTTGGACTCCAGATCTCAGTTTCAAATATCGCCGTTCTGATATCACAAGCCAACGCGGCAATTCCTCCACGGTAAGCCCACCTATCTACCTACGCGACAATATCGCTGACGAGACAGATTCGAAGCGTGCGGCACATGATAGACAAGTGCAGAATAATTTCACCGAGCGCGATTTCTGTTCGGGGATGTATCCGCGGAAGAATTTACGCGGGCCAATTTCTCGTATTCCACAGTGCAAATTGCACCAAGTGTTGAACGGGCTCAGAATAATCCGCAAAATGACCCTCCATTCGGAGTGAAAATTTCACTGCGAATGAGATCGCGCGAAAAAGCAAGTGTCACGGGATACAAAACGCGACGTGAACAGGTGGACGAGAATCGGCCAGCGATTTTATCCCGGCGCGCCCCCGACAGGATTCCGGCGAGTTCTCTGTGAGAGAGACAGAGAGAGAGAGAGAGAGAGAGAGAGAGAGAGAGAGAGACGGGGAAATCAAGTCCTGAGCTCAATTGCCGACTATTTCCAGTAGTGACTAAGCTGGGCTCGCGTGCGCGTTGTACGCGCGCGTATGCGGCTGTAATAAAATTACAGCGAGCGCAGTTACGGCTCCGTAGGCGGACTGGTCAGTCGGAGACGACTGCCCTATTTCGGATCTAACACCTTGCCGTCTTACTGTCGCGAGTTCTCGTCGAGGAGGTAAAAGACTGAGAAGGAGGGAGTCACAACAATAGCAGGGGAGTAGACCAGAGTGCGATGGTAACTTATCCTACGGTAGCCGTGTCGATTATCCTCTTTCCCCGACGTTATTTCGAAGCTTCGCAGTCGAACACCAGCACAATTCACTAGCGTGAATGTAGGTATAAATTTTATAGACTGATCTCAGCGACAGTTTATAGAAGCAATGATTCCCACGTGTGCGACAGCAATATTTTTATCGTTAATAACAGATATTCGAGAGATCTTTAAAGAGAAAAGTCTTCAAAGGGAGAAACTTTGAAAGACCATTAAATCTGGAGATCCCACTAGTTTGTAGCACTAGCATATTGCAAGAAAGATCAAATAGAGACAGCGAAGCCATGCTGACATAATGTTACTGGCAGACCCCAGTCGTTTCCTACTGTGCTATTTGGTTACGACCGAGCATCCCGAGGATCTGGGTCGAAGAAAGGCCGCGGAAGGGCGGCGCGAATGGCTATGACAGAGGAAGCACCTGGCAGTCGGATGCTACTGTGCGATGGCATCCTGGCGAAAAATACTAAACGACCTTGTAAATCGCGTAAAACTCGCCAACATAAACGATGCCGATCGCTCTGTCACCATATGCAGTTTATAAAGCGTTTCTAATGTCGATCTTTAAAAAAAAATAGAATTTTTTGCGATACAAATGATGTGTTCTGTAAAACGACGTACCACACATTGTAGCAACGAATACTGCACGTGCTCCGAACACGCGTTTCATTCAGTAGACGATAAAGTCGCCCACTTTGTCGCATCCTGATTTCAATGGGCTACGACCGGATGTGAATAAACATTCTCGGGGTATGAACGATGGAAAATTGCTCGAGCAAAACATTTCTTCGAGATTTTCAGTGCTTCTTTCTCTTTTAAGTTTCATCAAGCACATAGTTATTCAGCATATAATTATAGAGTATGAAACAACGAATCGTTACGTCGTATCTCTCTTTCTCTCTCTCTCTCTTTTTCTCCCTTTTTCTGTCGCGAAACTTATCAGCCACAGTGGAAACGTGATGCAACGCGACTAACTAACAACCAATTAATACCGACGGCTCGAGTTAGCGAAACCCTGGTCACTTTTATTACGTCCTCTCTACGATCACCGCTATATTTGTCACACGCCTGGTAATTTTCCATAAAACTCTTATCGCCGCCGTAGCAGCGTGTAACGCGCTTAAAATACAGACCCCGCCACTTGTACGAAAGCCTCTCCCCCACCCCCTCGGTTGTTTCTCCCCCTTGTGACATTTCACACATGCGGACGAAATGTAAACTTCGAAATGTGCGTGTACACATAACAAAGCGTCTCGAATCGACAGAAAATTATAACATTTTTACGACAATCAGACTAACCAGTGCTCGCTGAATAAGAGATCGTCCAGCGCGAAAGAGTCTCGCGAAATTAAAATTCGTGAAATTAAAATTCGTGCACTTATTCGCCCAAAACAACTCCTGCTTACTCCCGTTTCGCGTGGCGAAACATCTGTTTTCTAATATATTTTCCTATATTCGGGCGCGAATATGCGCGCGTGCGGCAATCGCGAGACAAAATCTTTCTTTGCAGGTGGTGTTGATGGTATCATGTGTATGTGATGTGTGTAAACTGCACGCGCCACCAGCCAACAATACCAAACGGCCTAACCACGATTGAAACGCGATCCCCTCGATTCGGAACTGGCTTTTTCACTCGACAAACAAACGACCGTGAACAGCGAACAACGCGATGGAACGTGCAAACGTGGGTACACGTGCTGCGTGCCGCCGCAACGAACGCGCACCAGCTCGTCGCGGACGCGTGCATCAAGTGGATGGCAAGGTACATACACGCGATGTGAAACGCCAATGAATGGACCGACGAAATAAGCCGAGCAGTCGAACCGGTCGCACGACCACGATGTACCGCAAGATACATCTGCGACAACAGCACGCCGCGCGTAACGACGTGGGAACACACCATCCCCCGGGCCGCCAGACTTTTCTCGCTACATTCTCTTTCGTGGTTAAGAGATGTGTCAACCGAGTTGTTATAACGTCGACGTAATTGACGCTGGCGATCGCACGTGCGCGCGCGCGTACATCATCATTGAACAACGCCGAATGATTCCCGAGCGAAGTTGTAACTCACGGCCTATTAAAGGCTATTAATTGACATTTCGCGTCACGACGCGCGATAATGTTGCGATCACTCGCGAGAAACGGAAGTGAATCATGAATTCGTGAGTACATACCGCACCACTAACAATCCCGGCCAGCCAAACTGCGGATGCGACGAATCTGAAAGCAGAATTGCATCGCGATGTCATTTCGGAGAGGCGCAACGTGAGATCGGATCAGTGTTAGGAGCAAAAAGATGTGGAGTCACGAAGGAGAGGGTGAAAGTCGCGCGAAAATGGATATCATGGGTTTTCGCTACGAGACCACACTCCGTGATGTCGGCATGGGTCACAGCCTGATCCTCCCGGAAACAGATTTGAGATTTGAGAAGTTAAGTACGCGACATCACTGGTGCACCCCTTCCGCGAGTGTCACTCGTACGACACAATTCAGCACTTACGTTGGACCCGCGCGAGTTCACTGCTGCGGGTTCAAAGTGCGAAGCGAACGGCTTCGTCGGAGGAATTCGCTCGCGAAGTTCCGACGTCATTGAGACGAGAAACGGAGTAAATACATTCGCCACCCAAGGTGAAAGAACTCGCGTGGCTACGCGGAGAGGAAAAATCACGCGCGGAAAAGGAGAAGAGTCGTGGGAGACACGGTGGGTCCGCACCAAAGCCGTATCCAAAGGACAATCTCCTGCGCGCACGCGAGTTCACCTCATAGTCGTCCTTGGAGTCCTCTCACCTTTTCGCGGAAGCTCGCGCAAGATGGGGGTGAAACTATCCCCTCCGTGGCGTGATCAGCGCGGTCGACCTGTCTCTTGGGCGACGGGCCAAGAAGAGTAACGGACAGCAAGGAGAAGACTCAGAGGACGAAGAGGAGGTAGAAGAAGAAGAAGAGAAAGAGGAGATAAAAAGTAGACGAAGAGGAAGCCGAGGAAATCGGTCGAATCGACGGCCACAAGAGGAGGATTTGAAGCTGAGGAACGAAACCAGAGAGAAAAATAAAATCAGTGGCGACTCACCGCAATCCCAACCGGGTCATGTCGACCTCCCTATTCCGCGACGGGTCTAGGGAGCCGAGAAGCACAGGCTAAAGCACGAGCACTGCACGGACAGGCAGTCACAAAATATCGCGCGGAACCCGGCACCGAGTAGACCGATGGTGTGTGCGGACCGTCCCATCCAGGGAGGGCTCTGAATGGACTTCGGGTGGAGGGAAGGAAGGAAGGTGGAGGCGGCCGTCGCGCCGAGCCACGCCAGCTAGAATTCCTCCGCCGAAAGGACCGGGCGAGAAGAGAGAGCCTTCTCTCGGTTCCGCGCGACGGTCTCGACGTCTCGCCCGCGCGCTCACTCGCTTCGTCCGTTCGTTTTCCCCGACGACGTCGACGGGGAGATCGGTCCCCCCTCCTCACTTCTTCTCTTTTCGCTCCTGCGAGAAGAGGCCGATCAGAGTCTCCTGCCAGCCTGCCGAGAGACGAGAAGAAGAAGAAGAAGAAGAGCACGAAGGAGGCGAAGGAGCGAGAAAGAGGGAGGAAGGGGAGGAAGGAAGAAAGAACGAACGGACAGACGAACTCTCCGGGGTTGCTGGGTAGGGGAACGAAGAAGAAGCAGCCGAAGAGAAGAAGAAGAAGGAGGAGGTGAAGGAGGAGGAGGCGGAGTGCCGCTGGTTGCCTCTGAAGACCCGAACGTTCGCTCGCGCGGTCGCGCGTCGCACGAGGACTGTTGCGCGGCCGCGAGGGACCCTACCGGTGTCGGTCGCGCCGGTTCCGAGCTCTCGGTGCCGTGCTTACGGAACTTAGCCGTGCCGCGGGGTAGAGCGGGGCCCGTCAGGGAGGCCGCGCCACTGCCGCGAGAGTGCCGCGGGAGTCCGACGCGACCACGCGCAAGGATACAGGCCGCGAGATAGAGAAAGAGAACACACGAGAGCGCGGGAGGGCGGGACAGAGAGACGGGGGAAGAGAGTGATGGCATGAAAGAGAAGGAGGAACAGAGATTAAGAGGCAAGAGTAAGAGAGCGCACACCTCCACCGCCGCCTTCAGGCCTGCCTTGTGTACTCCCGTCTGTGTGTAGAGCCGAGCGATCAGGAGGACGGGCCAACCGAGCCGTCTGTCTGGCCCTTCGACACGCGGTGCGTCGACAGGCTGACCGGCGAGCTTAACGGCACGGTTGCGCGCACGCCAGCGCGATACTGCCTTGCCGCACGTTGCCGTTGAGGCAGCAGCAGGACTCTGGGCGCCGCTCACCTCGGGGGCCGTGAGGAACAACGGCCGCAGGAAGGACCGGTAGCAGAGAGAGAGAACCCTCGGAATCGTCCGTAGGACAAGCGAAGGTGGTAGAGAGAGGAGGAGGACCTAGCACGATGCGGCCCAGGGCCGCGGCAACGTCAACCACCGACGACGCGGGCCGCGGCATCTCGCGGCCGATGCCGCCCGTCGTCCTGCGAGTCACCTGCGTCCTTGCCCTACTGGTGCTCGCCGCCACGTGGATACCGCTCGCCGAAGCTGTGGTGAGTGTAACACGCACGTCCTTGAAATACGTATCGCGCCTCGCGGGTACATACCGGCCTTACCCCCTCGTCATTTTTGTTTTCGCGAAGGGTACAGGAGTTACGATCAAGCGATGGTCCGGCATGAGGGTTGCGCCACCTGGCCGCTTGGTCGATCGTCGTGAGCGCCAGGGGGTGCAGATCGGATCGGCCGATCGGACCGACTGGACCGCGCGCGATGGGCTCAAAATGGTGGGGTGAGATCGAAACGTCAGTCGCGGTCCACATGAGTCGGATGTCGGGGTACTGGATGTCAAGTGTGAATGTAACAACGTGTAGCACAGGGTCATAATGTGTTTTCATGGGCCTTGTTATGCATTCATCGGATTACCGCTCATTGCGGAGTTATTAATGTCACGGTCGTGATTATAATCGGACGTGTGGGTTGTGTCTATGTAAGTTGATTCGCGTTGACCATCTCTCGTGTAGACTGCTGTCCATCATGGTAGACGCGTGAACCATTTCTTAGTGTACGTAGATGGCAACGTTGGTCAGAAAAGTTCCTCTGTAGAGAAAGATGTTTAATCATCACATCTCTCTAAAGAATAATTGAGTTTTTCACGCGTCTTTCGATGTCAGTCGCGAAATTGCGGTAGACAACTTCCACTTGACTGCTTCTTGCATTTTCGACGGCCATATTGGTCGGCCATTTTAGATTTCGGGATTATTACATCATCAGTCGGAGTTAAGAATTTTATGGTCTACATTCAAAGCCAAGCCAGTTGGGCCAACTTACTACATCGTTTCTTCTACCTGTCACAATTTTTCTTCATATATCAATACTTCCGTCCTTAGCACTTCTCAGCACTCTTCCATACTCCCTTAACAGGAAGTTTAGAGTACTCTTTAGCTCAGTACTTCCTTTGTAATATCCTACTCGATGATTTAGCACGAGAATCTTGATAGTTTTTACCGGTTTATTTCCCACCAGTCTACTTCCTACGGCCTCGCGGAATCAGCTGTCATCATCAAACGTTTGCGTGCCGAGGAACGTGATTAATCTTCGTAAGAGTTATCTATTGTAGAAGTCAGAATTTCTACGCTATTTTACAAAGCATCTATTTACGGTTCTGAGACTATAAGTGCAAACACGTGACATGAGATCACACTTCGTTTATACCTTTGACTTAGATTAACTCCCACTCTTCTTCCTTCTAAACAGATAATTGATTATACAGTCTGTCTTACGCTAGATCAGTTGAATTTTTATTTCTTTTATTGCTAAAAAAGATAATTCAATTTTTCTCCTTTGGATTTTCAACATTTTGTAGAACCACATAGAGCAGACCGGCTCAAGTTGGCCGAAAGATTATGTTAGCCACACATTTGATTTACGTATTTATTGTAAACATGATAATGAAAAAGGAATCACAAAATAATCTTTGTAGCACATAGATACTTTTCCTAAGTTCTAAAAAGAATATTTTGCGATCCTCTTGTCATTTTTGCTTTTACAATAAATATATAAACAAATGCATAACTAACGTGATCTTTAGACCAACTTGCCCCGATCTCCCCTACAATTAAATTTGAATTAAATTTTATATTTTTTATATGCCTACTATATTTATTTTGAACTTTATTACTATATAAATCTTTCCTGGATTTTATTTAATACAATACAAAACTGCAGTAATAGAAGTAAGAGTGAAGTCTATATTATTACACAAAATTTATGCTATTCTGGAGTTCTTTCGTAATCCTTACTCATACAGCACACAAAGTACTGATGAAAGGGTTGTTGCTTTCTATTCCCGAGAGCATATCGCTACAGACTTGGCACGTATTGTTCGTGCCTATTGGAGCGAGAAATATTCAAGATGACATTCAAATTCCTTCTTATGCCTTGAGGAGTTATTGAATTGCCATAAATCATCTCCAAGATGGAACGTAGGTACATAGGCTAACTATGTGCTGTCGCATATGACGTTCAAGAAAGTTATCCCAACATGTAATAAGCAAATATATATTATATATATGCAATAAGCAAATATATATATATATATATATATATATATATATATATATATATAAACCAGGAAGAAATATCTCCAAAAATTCAGTTCGCGTGTAATAAAATAAAAACGCGCGACAATTATTTTTTTTACATCATAATATATTTATTTACGCGAAAGATATTGTTATGAAGAAATCCAGGAAGTCAATAGAAGGTTAACATCGGGACCTCACTGAGCTCCACGGGAGGTAGATGACGAATGTAATCATGATTTCCGGTATAAGCGCAATATGCACTTAACTATCACAAAATTTCGTGGCGCGGAACAAACCGGTTCGTGGAACGATCGGGGGAAAGATCGAGCGATGTGTAGCGGATGATTAAATCGGGCGTGAAGCCGATAGTAATGTAAGAGCCCGCGTGGAAAGCACCCATCAGCGTGACTGTGAGCGCCGTGTGTAACCTGAGCGCCTGAAACTGCAGCTATTTGACATAATCTTGTTGCAAAATAGACGTTACGGCATTCCGGTTAATCGATGACGATGCGTGTATTTACACGCTGACCACAGGGTACGAGCTCCTCCAGGCCGGCTCGTGTAATACCACGAAGCGCTAATACTCTTCACGCTAAATCTTTAAGCATTTCGAACGTACTCTCTTAGACAACAGGATTAAATGAACGATTAGTTCCAGAACGACTTGTCGGTGCAGTACGCGGATTGCGGAAGGTTATACGGGATTATGGGCAGTGCTTTCACGGGAATTAGTGATTTGTGGAAATGGTATAACATAATATTTTTTTTACTTGATTAAATACATATTACCAGGGGCAATGTCATGATAAATAATAATACTGACTAACTATTGCTGGAAGAGTGTCAGAAAGCAAGAAAATTATCGTAAAAGAGGTATACATTTCTTGATCTCGTGAAGGGTATTTGTAATAACAGTAAAGACACAATTTTTATATTATCCGCTCAAACACAATGTCATATTATTTATGTAAGATTTATTTTATACGACAATACACGCATATATAGAATAAATTTCAACGTTTCGTTTGTGTAAGTTTTAAAGTATTCTGTTACTTTTATATAATGTGTAATAATATGGACGTTGTAATGTTCAATGGTAATTTATACAAAAGGGGGGCTCCGTTGTACCTGCCGGTATCGTTGAAATCACCTGGTAGACAAGTATGTGGGCGATTTCGACGCCCGGCCAGGGGCCACATTCGTTGCGGAAAACATGAAAGAAAGTATCCGGCACAATAGGGGAGGATCGGTAGTGACCGATAGTTCAATGGGTCTTCACTTTTATGCGCCTTTTATCCGCTCAGACGAAGGCACGTACACACGCGCGCGTCGTTTACTCGCTATTATACAAAAGTCATTCAGAATCGTGAGAATTCAGCGTGCAGCCAACCGAAATGTCGTCCACATTCCGATTACTGCATCATGTAGAAATTTTACGCACACCAGGAAATACACAACAAACACCAACTTCTGTTACATCAGTAGAAAGATTCTGCTAGACCAGCAGAATGAAACAAATGCAAAGTCTCAAGTAGATCTCGCCTAAATATACACAATATTTTTTCATCTTACTGCACTTATTCGTCATTTTATTTGCTTCAATCGTCTTTACTTTACATAAAATTGATTCTATGAAATAACAGTATCATGCAAATGATTAGTGGGAGAGCCCACGCGAGTCACTGCGCAATATTTTCTCTCGCTTCGAGTTTTCAAAATTCAGACGAAGCTTTATATGCAAATACCTCCGAAGTAAAAATATGCGACTTTATCCTGTTCTAACACCTCCCCGACTTGTAGCTCTGATATCCGTTTGTCTTCAGGACAACGCAACAGCTCGGCTGGAGATTCGCTCTCGCGTAGGTTGTTATTACTAAATTATTCAGAAGAGATCGATTCGCATATCGCTACGTTTTGTTTAGATGTTCACTGGTGGCTCGTGGGATCGTCGGAATTTATTATATTATCAGTGCAAAGTAAGTTGAGAAGTTCCTCTCGCGTTATATTAATATATTAAGAGGCGCAGGAAGATTGAAAGCAAATGTAAAACAGAGGAATATCGGGGAATTCGCGTATAAAGGAAACCCCTTCCAGCCTTAAATCATTAACAGTGACAAAGGTATTTATTTCAAGTGACAATGTTACGAAATAATTCACCAAAGCGGACCGCAATATATAAGCTCCGACCACAAACTGTGGGAAGAGAGTCTGCTGCTGTTGCGATAACGATAAAGCTTTCCTGTTGTTCGTCCGAAGAAGAGAATCATTGCGGAATGATTTATAGCCTGGCTCAATTCTCGCTTTGTGAGCTCGCAGACGTGTGACGAAGCGCCGAATAATCTAATGTCTAACATATCTCGTTGCATAAATTTTCTCTTAAACAGCTTTGCAAATATAGTAACATCCACAATACAAAGATGTTCTCATTGATAATAATTTTTGTATCATATGTTTTACAATATTCGATCGCGCAAAGAAACCGTTATGAAAGACGCGATAGTGGCGGGAGATATTGTGAAGTGGATCTACCCGAGATAAAGACAACACATGCTCTCGTGCGACTTGCACCATAAAGTTACACCCACCGTCGATTTCGATATTTCGAAATGTATCGTCGTATATTTCCCGAAATATGCCCGTTTAAATCTTTCACGCATACCGCGGAATATGTAAAATAGTTCCACCTACACGCTCATGCCGCGGAAGTCGAAGATATGGTATTCTACTTTAGGACGCGTCACACCTTTCTTCCTACTCTTTTATTCACGTGATTAGTTTCACCACGCGCGGATAATGCGGAGATGAATTTCAAATAAATAATGTGGAATTGCAAATGCACGGGAACTATAAAATCTGTGTCTCCATTGTGTCACAAGCACAAAGAATATCCTACGCGAGATCAACAAATGTATCGTTTTTAATTTCCTGCTTTCTGACAACCTCCTAAAAATCGTTAATCGGTATTATTACTCGCCTATTTTGATATACATCGTAATCAATAATATATACATTTAAAATGTTTTGTTACACTATTCCCACAAATTATTAATTCCTGAGAAAATACTGCTCATATAATCTCGTGTATTTATGGCAAATGTTTACGTATGCAATATTATGGTTTTGCGAATATACAAAATAGAGATAATATTCCGATAACACATGCACATAGAAAGAAAATTGTAGTAGTAGTAAAAATTACGTTAATTGTATTCACAATAATTGTAAAGTTGTATTATACAAAAATTGTAATATAAATTACTACAAAAGCAGTAAATTTGACAATTTATTTGCCATACGATATAAAAAACATCCAAATAATTACAACAATTTTGCAATAGAAAATCGGACATGCATAACATTTTCTTAGTGAATATATTGTAATTTTACTCATAATTCTGTATAGTCCAGTAATACAAAAATTTCGTTATAACTTTTACTACGACATTTTCTCCGTGTGCGCGTGCCAAAACAAAAATATAGTCATTTCAATGCGGTTACGTAACTTTTATTCGCTCTATTGAACAACAGTGCGTTTTCCAGTTTGCAGTGAGTGACATCACGTTTTCGTGTAACTCAAACCGAACGCGTCGCCGCGTTCATCATCGTTAACCTTCCGTTTTGATGACATCCGATGACATAGTATAAATGGTCACTACGCGGGACGATGTAAAAGATATCGCACCACATTACAGCAAAAATGCTTTTTGTTTTCACTTCAACGATATATTTCAGCTCTTGTCCGCGTAGCGTGATACAATACGACATGCGTCACTGTGAAGAAAGGAAAAGTTATTAGCGGTCAACGACGTGTTCGCGTTCAACATTACTTCAATATGAGCGCAAAACATCTTAAGAATGAATCCCAACACTGATTAAATAACTTTACAGTTGTATGCTTTTTTGTTTTATAATTGCTAATAATTGTTTTATAATTGCTAATACTCGCTGGAAAAGATCGCGAGCTACTTAACGTTTGACACGCGTTACTACACGCTCCATTAATGCGATCGCGTGCCAGCTTCGAACGTGTGACATCACGCTGTAAATTAGTTTATTGCCAGCACGTGATTGACTGACATTTTCTATTGACTATTCTGCCACTTTTACGATGACATGATTCGAGCAGAGACAAATTAATGACGGGTTATGTGATTAACAAACGTGATTAACGTTCTTCATAAAAACTACATGATAATATTAGCGTCGTAACAGCAGAGGGATGGGCTAAGACAGATTTATTAGGTATATTAAAAAGAATTTTTATCTCTTAATTAGATACAAGAGAAGATGTTTCAATTAAAATTCGCGAGAGTCGATGGGGAACAAATTACAACAACGCTTCAATCTCTCAGAATATGAAATTAAAAACCATGCTCATCGTTAAGCGCGTCATGAGATTCTCTGCACAGTAACGTGTATAGTCACGTATAATTTATTTAAAGGAACGGTGTCATAAACGTCGATAAGCGCGCAATAGAAAGCAGATAAACGGCTCACAATGATCAATGACACGTTTGTCTGTAATAGCTGAAAACTGAGATCATCGTAACGCCCACGTTACTAATATCATACGAATAACGTGCGCACTGAAAATTGTATAGACTGCTTTCGTAACTACCGATAATTATTAACGTTCAATAGATGAATGATTTATATAGTAAAATTGGTCCGAGTGACTCGAAGTTAATCTTTGCATCTAATAATTGTAAAAACGCGCTAAAAAAATGTAAGTAAGGTGTTTAAATCTCTCCCCCCCCCCCCCTCTCTC
>NW_022639502.1:601135-618257 GCF_010583005.1 Odontomachus brunneus | reverse complement strand
CCCCCTCTCTCTCTCTCTCTCTCTCTCTTACTTTCTCTCTCACATACACACGCGCATACACGTCAGTTGATATTATTAAATCTACGCGTCTGGATTAATGTGAGTCGCACAGGCTTAATGATAACATGTGCTAACCGTTGTTTTACGATTCCAACGCGTCGGGGACGTAAAATTTGCTTGCACCTACGACTATTCCTGTCGAAATTCGAATCGCGGATATTTTTAGACTCGCATCGGGTGGACTGAGTCAACGTTCCTGATTACAACCGGGAACAACGATGTGGATTACCTCACGACAAAATACAAATCATCTTCGGCAGGTTGACATTAGTTATTATCGTCTCGCCAGCTTCGTGACGATATAGGCGCGTTGATTGTCAATGACATCATACGCTCTACTGTCACTTATTACACCATTCAGCCGATCCATCGCCATCCAGAGTAATCATCACGCGTCCTATTAGTTCTTATTGTTCATGGCTAATAAAAATGGCTAATAAATTCATATTGTATCATCTGTCGACATATATTGTCATCTGTTCGAGAATATATTATCAACATATATTGTTATTTGTTCGAGAAAGAATTCATAAACTGAGCCGACGCGCTTAAATTCGACTCGAATTTTCTTGTCACGCAATGACAAACGAGATTTTTATATCTCACACTCCGATTCCTCACACTGAGGATTCCTCGTTCACCCTTGCAACCTCTCGCGTTCAATCCCGCACGACTCCCCGCCGAGTTCTTCGACACGGAACAATTAAGCGTTAATAAGAGTTCCTCGACATATAATCCGACACGGATTAGATCTGCCTTTTCTTCCGCGTGTTTCTTTCACGCGTGACGCATCCCATGTGGCACGCGTTAGGCTGAAAGCGGGAAGGGCGGTCAATAATAGTGACCAGTGACATGATCACGTTAAATGGCTTCGGCGTATGATGTCATGTATACGCGCGCAGAGAACTATGTATGTGTGTATTACACATATGTATGCACATGTATATATAATGTACGCGTATGTATGCACATGTATATATATAACACAACCCGCGGGCGTGGAATTATGTTCCCAAGACGAGTGCAAACATTAATTTGCATTGCGCCGCGCGACACTGGTCTCCATCATGAGTAATAGTAATGTAAACAGACATGAAGACGTAGGCAATGTCGATAGGTAATCGAGCGGCTGCAACCGTGAACGCTAAACGTGGTCCCCCTGCTTCCCCGGGCGATATCTGTTCCCGAAAATCTCGCTCGAAGTCCAACGTAATGCGATACAAGATTTCCGGCCCGGGAGAGTCGCCGAACACACGCGATCCATGGGGATTTCGATCTGAAAATCTCCGCGGCGTCGGGACTCCCATCGAGAGGCTGCCAGCTGGCGAACGTACCTCTTGCGCGCGACTGCGTAGGCGCTATCCTCTGTGAATGATAGTTCTCAGATTGCCGACTGGAAGCATGAATGAAAGGCTTCGGTCAATTCGATGAATGATCGTTCAATTAGCTGTACGTGTTGCGAGTCGCGCTACGTACTGTTCTGTGTGGCACCAGAGCCGACGGGCTCTGTAATTCCATCGCGACGTTCTGCAGCATCAGTTAGCCGAGATTCTGGCCGTTCGGTCGGGATAATGCAGATAAATGAGGTGTACTGGAATTACATCCGGTGTAACCAAGTAATAATATACAGAGCAGATAAATACCGACTGATAATTAAAATGTACAATGAGAATGACATTCGAAGGGAGACAGAAAGGGAGGCACGAGGCGGGAGGGGAGAGGAACGCGGTTATCGCAGACGGAAACTCCACGTTGCACTTTCCGCGTGTCATCGGTCGAATTATCGTGCGTCGCGCTTTCGCGACGGCGAGAGGAACGTTTCCAGCGATCATGAGAAGCCCGCGAGAGGCACGTTCAGGACGTAATCTCACTTTTCGCTCTGATAGCGCGCGCGCGCGCTGTTATTTAACTCTCTCGCCAATATTACTTTCGCCACCCGTAAACATTTACTCGCGGCGCGAGTAAACGGCTCCTCGCGAACGATAAACGCGCGATAATGTAATTCCCCGAAGCCGTTTCGCGGCGGATGCTGCACGGAACAAGAGCACTTGTAACACACACACACACACACACACATATATATATATATATATATATATATATATATATATATATATATATATATATATATCTTTCTCGCGGCATCGACGACCCGTCCGTGTGCGATCTCCCCCGCTAAATCGCGGAATTATTATATTACTGCTATTAATATCGCGAACCGACCTCTCTTCGCGTTCCGCGAAGCTTGGTCTCCTCGTGCCGCTATCGTGCCGAATGTTATCTAGGGTCACCCAAACCATGCGAATTCAACGTAAATGGGTTGCGTTGCGAAAAATCAGGCAGTTGGTTGGTCGAGCGCCGTCGCGCCGACGTTGTTTCGGGAATACATCCATTCGCCCCTGTGGCGATGCTGGAAGGGGATGCAGGAGTCGATGAAAATTGTCGCAGGGATGATCGTCGCTATCTTTTTCGTATCTCTTGTATATACAGTATATACTTATGTAAAATGTGTGTTGCTTTGTTTTACCATACTCAGCAGAAAACCTAACCATGTGTAGAAATCATTCTGCAAACTTTTCCGATATTCCTAAGTTTCTGAATTCAGACGCGAAAATACAGCAATGTTCTTGTAAATTTTTCTATTTGGTGCATCCACACTTTCGGTATGTACAAACTGCGGAGCTTTTGGCACGTATTACGCTAACTGATAACTTGAGATTTTACATTCGAAACTTTTTTTCCTTTTCGTCACATAGCAATGCTCCTATTTATTTTTACACGTATTTCCTTTATTCAAAAGCATTTGTAATTCTGCACAACCAATATGACGTAAACTTTGCAGAAAAGATGTCAATGTTCTGTCGGTAAAGTTCTCAGCATTCCCTCAAGTCGCCGTCACTATCGCATCCTTCTCAGAAGTCACGGTGAATTGCGCAAACGAAAGAAGAAACTTGTCGCGAATTGGACACTCAGATCTCGAATTAGCCTCGGTGACTTCGTAATTTTGTAATCAGCTTGTCTCACGAGGATCGGCATATGCGGATATAAATACCGTCGCACTAATACCCCTCACGAGGATACTCTAAGCCCGTAAATACCCCGGGCTTCGCCGCCATTGCGACTCGTAAGAAATTACAGAATAGGTCCGCCGGTCGTCAGCCGGCGGCGATAAACTCCGCGCGCGGTTCATTAAATTCGTGGGTCCCTCCGATGCCTTTTTTTCTGCTTGCTTCTTCTTCGTCTCCTTCCTCTTCTTCCTCCCTCATACCCGCATACCGAGAATCATGGCGAACGCGAGACGCGCGGACGAGAGGACGCAGCCGGAGAGATGTGAGCGTGCGTGTGTACATGTGATGGGAGTATTGCGGGTTATCGAAACAACCATAAACGACCTATCCTCCTCCTTCATATTCCAGCTTCACCCGGCTCTTTCTCTCTCTTATCAGCGATTGTCTGAACTGTTTCATTCACGTTTGCAATAAATAACTTTAGAGCGTGATGTCACTCGGTCTGACGTGCTGCCGTTTCATGAAATCGTTCCGCCGGATGATCCGCAAATCACTCAACAGTCGAGTCTTTTACGCGCGAGCGTGCATGAAAATTGCTGCAAATGTCTTTGCAAATGTCGCAAAAATTCCGCGACTTCGCGGAATCACCAAGACCTGGTCGATCAGCCGGCGTGATGATATTAAACCCTAGAATCCCAAACACATGGGTGAAATTTACGCAACTATTCAAACCTTACCGTTCTCAAAAACATGCGTTTTGTGTCTTTTCATTATAATTATTTTCAGCCTCAATGAATCGCAAAAATATTAATAGATCCACACTCCTCGATGTTTCCTAATGATTAAGAAGGAAGCATAGAGTTTTGATCATTTTTTCGGAAGTGGTAAGCAAATGAAAGTGCGCTGGATAAAATTTACCCATCTTTAGGGTTTACGCAACTTCTTGATGGTTGGGGTTCTGGGATTAATGATCAAAGCGAATTTCGCGTTTATATAAAGATTCCGTGAATCGATCGTGTCGGTTCCTGGAAGATTTCAGCTTTGCGACTCCGGTTCCGAGGAGGAGTCACTCTTTGATTCATTGCAGATGAGATGAGACGAGATGTACGGACGAGAGGCATGATCGAAGCCGAATTGGCGATCGCTCGCTCGGTCGCTCGCTCGTTCTCTTGCTCGCTAATCCGGTCAGGCATGTTTTATCGGCGATCTATGTGGAACACTCGGGGGGTGAACGCAATATCTGTTACGAAACGAGTAACCTCGATACACGCGGCATTATCGGCGAAGAAGCTGCGGGAGTTCAAGGGGTTCAAGGCGCGATGCGTGACGACGCTGTTCTCCTTCGAATCGGGCGCGCTACGCTGAGTCCGCGGGATCGATCGTGAATTTTCTATCGGCCACGTTCCTCCTCTTCTTCATCTTCTTCTGGAAAGAGGAACGGTCTCTTTCCCGTGGGAGTAATCGCTTTATACGCGACTGGGGAATCTATTTTTGTAGGAATCATGCCCGCCGCCTTTAGGGGAAGGCTTTAACACTTTCGTGGGTAGGTGACCTGGAGCATACTTTAAAATAGTATCGCTCAAGCTTAGAAAGCGATGGCTTTCGAATGTGAGCCGTGTCCTAAAAGCCCCGATACTAACTTTAGTTGGTACTCTTCGATCCGTTTGAGGAAAGCTCTGTGTTGCAACAAAAATTTGCAGTGACTCGGGGAATTGCGCAGTCGAGATCGCAATGAAAAACACTCGCAGCGGGAGAAGGAAACTGTAGAAGAAAACCGGACGGATCTTATCACTGTGCAAGAATTACTAGCGTAAAAATTGCTCGCACGTGACAGATCCTTTCCGTATCATGAACCATGTGGTTATTTCAGATTGCAGTTGCGAACAATGCGTTACAGATAAAATAACGAGTACAACGATAGAGTAACGTTGTGCTTCTTCCGCGAGAATAGCGCGTACTTTTGTTTCTACGTGTCGAATTATCCGTGTGAACTTGAAAAATTGATTTTAAGAAGGAAGGCGTATCCCGCAACGTCCTCACACAGCTCAATTCAACGAGTGCGTGGGTAACATTTCGCGATTTTTTTTTGTCCTTGTCCTGCGGCCCTTCGCGAAACGATCTCTCGCGTTGCGCCCGGCCAGTTAACGAATTGCCTCGCGTCCTCCAATCTCGAAAACAACATCGCTCATCTTTACAACGGTTGCGTCTCGTGCGAGAAAAACGAGTCGCGCGTCACTTCGTTCTCCGTGGACCGCGAGCGAGAACGATTAACTTCTCGACGGTCCAATTCGAGAATTCCTCGCCGCACCACCGGAGATCGATTACGAGCCCCAAAAATAGGGCGGCTGCATATGCGTTTCTATTTCCGCGGCAGTCGATATATCCCGCTGACGATACGTCCATAGCGTGTACTGTGCGCGAGATATTTTTTCTCTCTCACGTGTCGCCGATAAATTAAGCCGGGAAGGAGATCGACCGGTAACGCGCTGGAGCCGCATTTTCGCCGCGTCTAAAAGAACGAAGATTGAATCTCGGGAGAAATCTTGCGGCAAGAGCGGAAATCCGTGGATCACAGCGTACGATGAACACGATAATAAAACAAAAATTTCATTACGCGCTTTTCTCTCCGCAATGCGATAGAATATTTATCCGAATATCTCGAGACGAGGTGTATTGTTATTGCTTCTACGAACTTTTTACGATTTTCCCATTTTGCGCGTTGGAAAATACTCCACAATTTCAATGTCTCATTGAATCACTTGTGAATTTGATTCGCGGCTCGTTGTTAAAGATTCCCGTGGAATCCTAGATATTTATCCGTTTTCCGCGACGATATTCCCGGGAAACCGCTCCTGGGACGATCTTGCCGGCGCCATTTTCAAAAACGACGCTCTCCGGCCGCTCGTCCGACTGTGCGACTCGATGTAAAAAGAAAATTGGTATGGACTTAGTCTCTAATTACACTTGAGCTCGCGCTAATAATACGGCGGCCTTGAATGCGATCGCGTAAGCTCGATAAATCATTGCACTTTCGAAATCGCGCGGTTAGGTCGACGGTCAGCGACGGCGGGACTGCGCACGCGCGCGATTAATAGCGCGGGAGTTAGTTGGGCGAGTACACGCTAAGAGACTTGACATTCGACCCGCGATGGAAACGCGCGCGAAACGACCGATTAGAATAGGAGACGGAGCAGCTAATGGAAGGGTTCACGTCGCTGCGTGTAAGTCCACTTTACGCAACGCGGGAAACCTTGCTCTTCACCCGTCGACGCGGTCGTCGATATACTACGACGGGATCTGCTTCAAAACACGCGACGTCACAAATAAATGGCAGATAAAGTAACGAAGAGATATGTACCGCCAGCACTTGTGGCCGCTTCAAGTTACACCGCTCAATGACAAAGAGACTCTGCGATCTCCGCCAATTTATTCGTCGTTTATTCAGTCGTCTCTTTTTCTCTTTGCTGCAAATCGGTCTGCATGCTCTTTATCGAATAAAGTTGCAATGCTTCAAGTTGTCGGAACTGAAAACCACAGCTGATATTTGTGCGCACAGTAATAAATGTATGAAAAATTATTCCTCAAAGCAGTGTTCTCTTGATTTAAAATCAATTCTTTCCTCCCAGATTTTGCAAATGTCCCGCCCTGTACTGTCACTTCGACTTGTCTTGATCGATCACTGCGCGTACACGTCAGCAGTGACTTTTAATTTCGACAACTTGAAGCACTGTGACTTTATACGATGAAAAGTGCGCAAGCCGATTTGCAACCGACTGTACACGAGAAATGGTACTTGATTATACTTTCAATTACGCCGTATGGGCTCTAACACGGGCTTTTAGGACGCGACTGACATGCGAGTGAATTTTGAATGAAAAAGAGAAATGTTCTATATTACATCGCGGCTAAATCACGAGCTTTCACGTCGTCATCAATACTCTCGCAGCGGAGAGGAGTCGCAAAAAATGCCACGCCAGAGCGCATGCATCGCGATAACGTTCGTTAATCCCGGCGATCATAAATCATTGACAGCATCTCGTCCTTTCGCGTTGTACTGCAGACTCATTACACATTCCCGATTGTGCAATTTTTTTGTCGTTATTTTCAATATGAGGATAGTATAGCATAATTTGATAGGGAAAAGCAGGCTCCGCGTAAAAAAAAGGAACGCCGCAATATCGACGGCGCGATGAAATTTGATCTCACGATATTAACGCGACAGAAGTATAAAAATTCCGCGAAATTTTTTCTACCGCAAGTTTCATCAACATATTTTATATTTCTAGTTTAATTTATTAATTAACTGCACAAGATCGCGCGGAGGGGAGACTTGATGGCATCGTGTTACATCCTCTCGTGCGATATATCCCGTGTTAAGCAACGCAGCCGAGCGGTTTATGGAAAAAAATTCTCATAACATAAATATTACGCAACACTTATTGCACAACGTAATTAAACGCGGCACGATTTCTCAGGGTATAAAAAAAGACGCTCAATATATAAATAAAATGCCACGACGTTGCCCCTCGGCAACGCGTTCGCTCGAGTCCTTCGACGAGATTTCCTCCGCTCGAGAACTGAAATCAGGTACGATTTTAGTGAATCCTGGGCACGTATTATAGAACTCTTCGGAATCGATTCCGATCGGAATAATTCTGTTTTCCCTAGAAAAGACAATAGAAATCTAGAGAATAACGAAAATATTCTGATCGGAATCGATTCCGAAAAATTCCATAATACGTTCCCTGCTTTCGATACTGCGCGCGGAATAATTTCGATATTCATTCGTGTGTGATGGAAAACATAAAAAAGCTATGTATGTGTGTGTGTTTTTACACATACTTCACCGCACGTTGCAGTTATGTAGCTTTGCGTGATTGGACGAAATAATTTTTAATTTTTGGTGTGTACCGAGAAAATTTCACCGATAATTTTCACGAGTAAAATCGGAGTACATTGGAGATAGAAGGTTTCGATAATATTGAGATCTATAACAGCGATCGATTGGCGGCGAATGATGTCTTACCATATTTGCGTCGCGCAAACACGGCCCCGTCTCGTTTCATACTTCATATATTCCATACATAGAATATAAGACTGAATTCGGCAAGATCATACCGGGTGCCGCTTGTAATGAAGCCATTCGCACGCGTCGGGATATTCCGGTCAGGTTGCCGCACCTTCTCAAGGATCAACCGAGATAATACCGTTGCGCGGTATCGAGAGTGAGATCGGCGCTCGCGGCGTAACCACGAATTCTCGATATACTCGCCGGGATCTTCCGTCGATCCTTTAAGGATTCCACGCAGGATCTCTGGTTCATCTCGTTTAACCGCAAAAGGCGTTGCCTCCGCATGGACGCCCGCAAAAGGCACCTTCGTCGACTTCTCCAAAATTGAAACGTCGCGCCGTCTCCTATCGTAACTCGCGAACGGGCCCAGATTGATCACGCCGGGATTGCGTTCCTTCCGGCCGTTACTTCGGACGACAGCCAGCCATAGTGCGACATGTTTTATTCTTCGCAGCTGCACGGGCGCTCTTACGGACGTCGGAGTCGATCAATTCGATCGCGCACGTGAAAATAGCGGCGCAAGGATCGCTTTTCCTTCCGTTTCGCCGCCACGATGTGCTCGCGATCACGAGCCCTAACGGCCGTCGGATTATGAGAGAGCCCCCCGTTGCAGGCGCCCATGCACTCACACACGGCGACACGTGGGTCCGCGTGCTCCTTTATGGGGGTCAACACTTGCGGCCGGGCACTTCGGCGAACGAGACGCATGATTACGACCATGAGCTGACCTAAGTCCGTAGGTACGTCTTGATGACCCTCTTGGAAGGAGACCGACGGCGAGCAAGACGAGGAAATCTAATGCAAAAATAATCGCGCAAAGTGATATCCCGGCCGCGAGATTCAGACCTCGTCCGTGTCGTGCCGAACGGCGCCATGTCGAACAGCGCGATAATCTCGCTCGAACAAATGAACCAAGATTGTCCCTGTAGGAATTTTACACGGCGACATCGACGCGGAGACATTCGATCTGTTCCTAAGACCTTCATCGAACGAGAATATGTGGGATACGAGATGTGGGATTGATCGATTTATACAATTCACCGTTCAGTCGCTACATCTCCGACACGGTATCTCTCTATTAAGCACAATTCGCGCGCATATTCATTACGCGCTTAAATGTCTGTTGATTAATCATCATGTTCGTGCCTCATCCTAATTAATTTTTTCTCTCTTCGCCGTCGTCCCTCTGGCCGCTTCTTCTGCCGCGCTCGTTTCATTTTAAGCGCAGAAACTGTAAAAAAGGAAAAGTTCAGCCAAAAGAAGTACGTGGACCTAATAACTCTCCGGGGTTCGCGAATTGATTTCGGAGAGCGGCGCCGTCTTAAGTCCTTAAATATTTCTGCGCGCGACAGCCTTTACTCGAAGCGACGATCTGAGACACGTCGAGAGACGAGGAAGAGAGGAGAGAGCCAGGGTTAAAAAGGCGGCAGAGATCGATGCGACGAGAAGAAAAAAAAAAGAATAAAAATGCGCCAAACCGGTGAGGGTACTGACGAGGTGAGGAGCGGACGAGGGCAGAGAGACAGAGAGAGAAAGAGAAAAAAAGAGAGAAGCGACTCGAAACGGTGAGAAAGACGTCGCGATGCGCGTATCTTCCTACGGACGTCGACGTCGCTCGGCCAAACCGGAGGACGCTTAATATTACTGCATGTTATGCAGATTCCGAAGAGTCGTCCTCCACCCCTCGCGCAGGACCCCTCGCCGATCCTGGGCATCGGTATCGTGTGAGTTGTCGGATTCGAAGAGTCCATCGTCTACCTCCTTGTTCGACAAGATTCATTGGCGAAGTCCGTTATGCATCGTGCAGCATCAAGAAGATATGAGAGTGAAATGTTCACAATTATCAATAGAAAGGTATTTGCACACACGCAACATGAAACAAATTTGTGAATATTAAAAAATTTAGGAATAACTTGTGAATATACATAAATTTATATGGAAAAAAAATACGTATAAAACTTATGAATTATATATATATATATATATATATATAATTCATAAGTTTTATGTTTTCATAAAGTTATTCATTTCAAGTTTTTCGATATTCATAAATTTGCCCTATTACGAATGCCATTTCCTGTCGATAATCCGAGAATTTCCAATAATGAAAACTTATGAATATATTACGAGTAAATTTGTGGATATTAAAAATTATCGAATATCAAAAAACGATCGTATAACGAATCTCTACGGTTACCGATTTAAAAATTGCGATTTATCGGCGCATTTCAGAGTGAGCGGGGATTCCGCGGATTCACGAATCCCCGTTCGCAATAACGATAACGCTAAGGATATCGTGTTCTTTTTTTTTTTTCGTTTTCAATAAAAACGAAAGATGAAACGATTCCTTTTCTCGCGCGATGAAGCAGATGCGCTTTCTACCTCTCCACGCGCCCGCACCAATCCAAATCTCATATCTCCTCGACGGTAGAGCGGAATAAGTGCAATTGAAAACTTGCAAGGGAGAGCATATTGAGTCCCCGAATATTACCTCGCGCACGATTAATGCGCGCTGCAACTCGGCGAGAAAGTTCGGCGTTGTCGATACCACGAAGATATCGGCTGCGCCGCGAAATGAACCGGTCGGGACTGTGCCGAGCCGAGCCGAGCTGAACAGCGACACACCGAGACGGGTTGCTTAAAGCGACCAGGTGAGATAGCTATATCGATTCGTCCCGCCGAAGTATTACGCGGTTAAATGTGACCGTAATTTAATGCCGGGGTCCGTTGCGCCACGATTTCATCTTGCATTTCATTTTAATTAGATCGATCCTCTCGTACGTATCTCACGGATACACACATGCACAGTGACACGAGGCCCGCTTCTCGATGCTCCGCGACTCGCGCAATAAATCAGTAACGCGTGCTCGGTGATAAAAATTAATTCCTGCGCGCCAAATAACGATTTAATGGCCTCGTGAATCACCCAGGGCGAATTGTACCTGGCATGATCCGTTGTTATTTTTATCGCTGATGCAGGGCGCGTCCGCGCGAAGAAATACCCGAAATTCTCGGGAGAGTTTCTTCCTTCCACTTAGAAGGAATTGTAGAATTGTCAGAGTTTCTTTTTTCCAGTGTAGACTCCTGATTATATCTGTATTTATTCGTTCAGTGCTCGTCTCTCGTGCACAGAGACAGAATTTCAATTCATGCAACTGAATGGGGTAAGAAAGGCAGGAGGAACCAGAGGAAAATCTCGCTGACGAGAAATGATATCCATGCTGTCGTGACTGAAAAGATTCGTCTAAACATTCAGTCGCGTTAAAACTCGGTTAAGACAACTGAAAACAATCGGTCGAGTAGAAACCTTCTGCGGGAATCTTGCTGGTCCTGCAATCGAATCTGTGTTCCCCGGTCAACAGAACTGCGCTAACGGAGTTTCCGTGTGACATCGGATGGTCAAGTGGTGACATTCGACGATCGAGATCGCGATTTGTTGACAAACCTGCGAAACTTCGTTCGAGAGATACGTTCGATAAATACCGCGCATTTTCTATCGGCGCCCGCTCGTCCGCACGGTTCGAGTACACCTGTTGATCCTGTTGAACTCGAGCCGGCCAGGCGAACAGGCCATTTTGCGGCGGGGCGAAGGTTCGAAGTGTGCATTATCGTTATCGTGGCGCTAGGTACAATTGCGAGAGCGTCACGTTAGTCTCAATGGTGGCGATCCACAACTAATCAAGTATGGTATTGAAACGCACGTACTGGGTAGTCCTGAATAAACGGCTCTATCGTCGCACGTACTTCCTGCTTTCGCGGCACACCGTAAAAGTTCACCTGCTCTGCCATAAAGAGACAATTCAGGAATATTAAAAGAGATAAGTCTCGAATGTATTACAGATGAAAATGAAAAATTCCATTGACCTGAATTGAACTTTTAGTCTTACTTTTGACCCCAGATCTTTGCAATATCTGTACATTCTGTAGGAATGCGGAAAAAGCGTATTTCTGTAGGAGTAGTATATGTTTAATACACATGAAAACTGAAGTCCTACTCATCGCCTCTAAATAGCAGAAAACACACAAAATGTCATCTGTAGATTCTAACGAGGGCCTCTCTTCAAAGTTAATGAGTTAAACAATATTAGAAGAAGTTGATGCGAGCTACAAAGTATGAAAATAGGCGTTAAATGGAACATTTAACCGAAAATAGGATGAAAATTGTAGAAAACGCTAAAACACATTTAGTACGTTTATCATCCGGTTAATGCAGTCAAACTCTTTCCCGTGTACACATCAGCTCGTCTACGGGGAAAACCGCACTGTGTAGAAAAGGATGATCCAATTGGTCGACTCCAAAATACAATTCTCATTCGTTCTCTCTCGCTCTTTCCGTTTCTCCTCTCGGTGGCGAATTTATTGCTAAACGCGCGAGTCAACGTTCCACGCGCATGTAAAATTAAACATTCGATGTAATGGCAGAGCGCGTATCGTAACGGTGTAAATTTGGAATCGGAGTTCACGAACCTCCAGGCGAGTCTAAATATTTGGAGCGACGGCTCGCGTAAACGTCCGCCGTTCAACGAAAACGTCTGGCTCCGCCGCACTTAGCTCTTTCGAGCACGTGTACGTCATCGGGAGAGCAAGAGGGCTCCGTGTACTTACACTTCGTGTACCTACACTTGCCGTACTGATCTTCACCGCGTGGCGATTATGCCAGGCGGTTTCCTTAAGCGAAACCATATGCCCAGAGCTTCCCGGTCCTGCGCGGAGCGCGCGTATATTTGCGCGGCGAACAATCTTGAACGGATTACACTGCGCGTTGCCTAGATTCACGCCGACTTTATTAGTATCAAGTTGCCGCAAATAGTGGAAATTAACAGTGACGATCAATAGTGATGCGATATAACGTTCGGTGATGGTCGCGACGGATACAGAAAATAAGAGCGGACGGTTTCGACCAAATCCGCCTCTCTTTTTAGCGGAGAAAACAATTGCGAGAATTTACGACCTCGATACCAGAATAATCTGTGAATCAACATCAAGCTCTGATCCAATTCAAACATCCAAATTTCGATTTATCGCACTTTCGATCCCGGATTTATTACAAAACAAATTTTTTTAACAAAAACAGAAGATCCCAAAGAAGAATGTGAAGACTGGGGTATTATTCACTTCGAGATTTTTCCCAAACTGCCAAGTGATATATTCATCCTATAAATTATTTGCAAGTCTGATCTCTCGTTATTTCGGTGAAAACGACTCAAATTCATCAAAGGATCGTCATTAAGGGCTAACCAGACCAATACGATATACGACTGCTTTAATTGCGCCTCGTCAAAGAGCACTTAGGCATACGCTTTGAGACACGCACAACATCTGCGAGATGCTTGAATAAGTGATGCATGTAGCTATATATTTCGCAAAATCAGGGCATCGTCGTGAGACGTCTGCCTTCTCTCGGTGGAGTATGTCGCGACGCACAAACGAGGCTTAATTCCTGGCGGATCGCCCTCTCGCGCGCGCGCATAATCGCGAAATTATGTCACGGCGTAGTCGCGCGATTCCTCGACGGGTCTGGTGCGTTACGTCATGTTACCAATGCGTGGAAACAGGGAGAGGCGCCGCCACCGCCGCCGCCGCCGCCGCCGCCTCCGTTACATATTTGGTAGGATATCGTTATGCGACGAGGTCGAGCGATCGAGCGCGCAGGATGCATCTCGCGTGGAGACGAAGGGAACAGAAGAACCGGATCCGGACACCGGTCGTCGTTATTTATGGAGGAGTGACAAGATTCTGCCCCTAAGGAGAAAATTCGCGGAAATTCGCCGATTTTTTTGCGTGCCTAAGTGTTTCTGATCGAAAATGAATGTCAGCTGACTACCACTCTTGGAGAAAGTTTCCGAATAAATTTTTACCCGTGCAGTTCGCGCTACACACAAAGATCTGTTTGGATTAAACAAATAACTGTTCAGCTCGAACAGTAGAAAGTTCTGGTCTTGATCAGAAGTCTTATTAACTTAAATAGAATTCTGGTAACTTTTCTTCAAGCAGTATTCCACTTCGCTCACATTTCACTAGATGGTTAATCCAATCAAATTTTTTTCAGTGTGTAACTTCAGTTCTTGCAGATTGACAAGAATTTCGCGTAATAATATGTTTTCTTTTTTATATCTTCCTCTTATATCACTTTGCTACGTGACGTTGCCTCTCGTCGTTGACACGCATTTCTTCTCAGACGTAGATGGGGAAGAGATATAAAACCGCGCGGCTAGCCCGAGGGAGGAAGAAGAAGAAGAAGAAACGCGGAATCAACTTGCATACGCACGCTCGCGTTCGCCGAGATTGCCAGGAGGAACCGCGTTAAGCGATCCCACGCACTTAAGTTAATTGCATGAATTATGCTGACGACGCGATATTGATATTACCGGATAATGCGCGCACGTGGATAGCTTTACCAAGTGACATCGCGGATTGAGACGGCTTGACGTTTCTTCACGTCATTCGTCAAATATAATTAGTCGCCTGCTTAGTCTCAGAGCTTTCGCAGAAATTCAATCGTTCATATGTATTGGATTTTTGCGAATATTAAGTGTTTTATAAATAAAGCGCACGTATAATCGGACACAGTCGTCACATTTAATTTCTCTCTCTCTCTCTCTCTCTCTCTCTCTCTCCTCTCCCTTTCCCTCCCCCCCCCCTCTTTCGTTCCATGATATTCGGTTTAATTTAGCGGAACAAGTTCGTCGGGACAGATGGAAAGGCATATTCTCTTTTAGGAATACCGAATGTTACCAAGACAATAGGAAATGAAAAAGTATTTGCATCACTGCCCACCTCTCGCTCCACCGCAATGTGGAACCTCGTTCCCAGATCTTCTCGTTCATGTTATTTAAGTAGAATGATGCCGTCCTTCGCGGTAACATAATGATGACATTGGGATTATGCAGCCGCGGTTATATCATTGCATAAGTAACAATAGCCTTGGGACGAGACCGAGACCGAGCTTGGAGCTTAAAAAGTTCGCATCGCTCTCATGTCGCGTGAACTTCCGTCGAATTTCTCAGACGGTCCGATAGGACCGTAGGTAAGCGACATTTCAGGTCGCATAAATTTCACCGGTCTCTCTCGAAGAATGTCTTATTTTGATTTAATACCAGATTTAATGTCCGTGTACTCAAATTTGTCCCTAACTCGTCAACCGGCGTATTCGTCGGGTCATCTAAAAAATCCTGCGCCTCGTACGCGCTTTGTATCCTGCGGCGAACGTTAAGGCGTCGTAAAGCACAGAGCAAAAATGAGGCACGTGCAGAGGAGATTCGTGGATAAGCAGGGGAGAGAAAATAGCAAGGGAACGGGTACACGGTGTCACGGAGGTTCCTTGAAAGCCTGGTCGGTCCTGGAGCGCGTCGTTGACACAGGCAGAACTTTCATCTACAAGGCAAATGTGTGGAAGCACGATTCCGTTTTCGTTCTCTTCCACGTTATTCAAATAGAGCGCGCACGGCCGGCCTTCGTATTACACTGGCGTAGTGACGGGATTATCGCAGTATCGGTCATAAATTTTGGAAATTTATCAGCGCGTAAAACCGACGATTTTGCGAATAGATGTACAAACTTCGCGCGAAAAACACCAGTAAGCCCACGGAAATCGATTGTACCTCATCTGTCAAGCACGCGAGTTCTCCCAATTACGGGGGAATATCGCCAGATGCAATTACTTCGCAGTGTCGAGTCGCGCTGACGTCTATTCGTCGGCAATTTGATTTCCTGTGGAAAAGCTCGTGTATGAATTAACAGCTCACGATATGCATTTTTCCATCTGTGTTGACAGCAGGATCACTTTGTTCATTACTAGCCCCGCAGTGTCTGAAGAAATTTGAAAAAGAGAATCTGAAAGAATCTCTGAAAGATCAAAGACCCGTCGATTCCTGTGCGGGTGAAAACGCATTCGTAAAATTACGACAAATTATCTTCACGCTACAAAAACGACGAAAAGAATGCGGTGGCACGACGAGTGTGCACTTGGCACTCGCCAAGTCGCACTTCGCACCTCCGTGGCCGCAAGTTTCGCTTACGCCACTGGCCGCAATCAATGCGTTCTTCCTCTTCAGCAGTCCCTGTCCTCGATTCCGATTTTTTAACGATATAACAAAACCGTGTTTTAATCAATTTTTATCGCTTGCCCCGACAAGATCCGTCGTTGTAGATACTTTATTTCCATTCTAGATAAATGCAATTTATCGCGTTACGTAATATTCGTTTTCTGTTAGTGCGCAGCGCGCGCGCGCGCGATTGTCGCGCGGAGCGTTTGTCGTTAATGAAGCGGGGCGTTTTCGTGGATGAAAAGAGAAATATCGAAACGCCACGGAACGTCCGCGTCTCTCCCGCACATTTCTCGTTATGTTTTCGAAAGTAAATGAAAAAAATGTCGTAAATCCCGGCGCTCCGTTCGATCGCGGCTCGCGCGCTAAACCGCTTATCCAAGGGATTCCGACGAAAACTTTGGTCGAAATGACGCCGGCGAGAAAGCGGTCCACATGTCAAATCGCTTGGGAGAGTTTCCGCTAACGAGAGCGTGCCGCGACGCGCGGCTGTTTCAGATCTGCCGGGACTCCTCGTACAAATGCAATTGTACCGGCATCAAAGGGCAGCCGGGATACACTGGGATATCTGGGCCTCAAGGAACGGAGGGTCTTCCAGGCGACATCGGACCCGACGGACCGCCCGGCCCCAAGGGTGAGAAGGGAGCGGGCGGAGAACCCGGAGCTACCGGAGAGAAGGGCTACCGGGTGAGTAGATTAATCCTGCATCATCAAGCAGATTCCGTGACACACTTCGGGATTTTACAAAGTGTGGCATTAAGTATGCACTGATATATACAGCGAGGTAACTTGAGCCAGGCTTTGAGATAAGCTCTTTAGAGTCGACCAAAGCAACGTCCAACGTCCAACGTTGTCGACGATGCGAAGGAACGACACACACAGAGAGAGAGAAAGATAGTCTCTCTCTCTCTCTCTCTCTCTCTCTCTCTCTCTCTCTC
>NW_022639502.1:583200-601125 GCF_010583005.1 Odontomachus brunneus | reverse complement strand
AGAGAGAGAGAGAGAGAGAGAGAGAGAGAGAGAGTCTCTCTCTCTCTCTCTCTCTCTCTCTCTCTCTCTCTCTCTCTCTCTCTCTCTCTCTCTCGATCCGCGCATGTCCTCTCGAAGTCATCTCGAGAATTTCCATCGGGAACGTTTAAGATTTGTATACTATCTGGAAATATTTGCCGAGCGTAATCGTCGACGCAGCGAAATCCCGCTTCATTTCCATGCCCGGGAGTCCTCGGTGAGTCGTTATGTAAAACTTTTACTTCCTAAAACGTGCAAAAATGGACCGGGGACATACCGCGCTCGGAGGAAACCTGTGATCTGCCGCGATCGTTTTTCTATGAATTATCAAGTGAATCGGAAGGAAGGCGAGTCGACGACGGACAATATTTGTTAACAGGTTCGCTGGCAAGATAGTTGTTTTGGCCAACTACCCTGCAAAGATTACCTCGTATTTCACTTTTATTTATTTATTTATTTACGGTAGATGTTTATTATAAATAAACAGATAAAAATAAAAAGAGATATAATTAATAAATAAAGGTAAAGTACTAATAGCAAATAGGAAAAAAAACCTCAGAATTCTTTAATAAGTGAGTGACACTCTAATCAATCTAAATTGACTTAGTTTATTCTAGTATTTCTCCTTTTGTTCAGAGATTTGCGTAAAATAGATTTAGTTCAGTAATGTGTGGACAAAGAAAAAAAATATAATAATAAAAATAAATAAAAATAAAGTAGCAAAAAGGAAAAGAAATCTCACAGTGCTCTTTAACAATTGAGTAATATTAATTAACTTAAGTTAATTTACTTTAGTATTTCTCTTCTTTTTCATATTTGCGTAAAGCAGACTTAGCTGGGTAATGTGGACATAGAAACAATATTTTCGCTGTCACACATATATGACGCTGGTCTCTCGTAAAAGATCATTTCGTCATACACGCAGCATATACACGCACATGTGACGCCGGTAAGGACACATCGCCTAAAATATTTCGGAACGCCTCGACACGAACGCGCGTACGTAGGTGGAACATATATGCGGGTGTCAATGACATTAATTGTTTTGCGAAAAATTTTTTTGCCTTTTCTTGCCACCCCGCGCCGTCGTCGTGCGTGCTTCTGGCGCAATAACTCTATCCATATATAGCGCGCGCGCGAATGCACGTGCGACTGCCAGCTAAACCAATTACAACGCTAATTAGTTTCTTTACAGACGACCGTTTCGCGTTTTAATTAAAGTTCACGATGCGACGGGAGTTTGCGGGCGCGGGATGTATCGGTGTCGTTGACGGTTTTAACAAAGTAATCGTCAGTGTACGTGGACTGTCGCGTATTGATTTCCCCTGAGACGGGGAAATCAATACGCTAAAATTGGACCATCACAAATGTTAATCAATTTAAAATCATAAACCCACGAAAATGATTACTCAAACAGAATACCGAACACCGAGCACTACTCTACGGAAGTACGCGCGCGCACGAACACGAGTGTCATAAATGAAAAAAAAAGAGAAAGAAAAAGATACGTTCCTATAATTGGGTCGCCGAGAGCGAGAGGGTTAAAAAACGATGATGAGGACGGCAGACGTGTAACCGTCGGCGTTTCCCATTCTCTCCGTTTGTATGCGATTGTTATTGCCGGCGAACATATGCTGGAATCGACCGAAAAGGCGGAGAAAAAAGGAAGCAAACGACAGAACAGAGCCGCGAGAGAAGGAGAGAAAAACGTAGAGTAACACCGTGGCGTCACCGGCCAGAAACAGAACGCTTCCAAATGCGGAGGAAGAGGGAAGATCGCGAAACGACGGAAGGAATTACGGGCGGACTGACACCCACGATGGCCGCCCGCACTACAGAGAGCGAAGAGTCTCTGTTACGCAGCAGACACGGTGCGAATCCGTCATGTTTCGCAATCTGTTGGCCGGCATCGATGTGCGACACACCGTGCGATATGACACGAGACGCTGATAACGCCGCTTCTCGCTCGTCTGAGGATGTCTCGCACTCCTTTGCTCGCTCCTTTGGTTTCAAGTAATGAGTATCGTTACGGGCCTGCATTGCAAGTCCAAGTGTGTTATTCTTAAACGCGTATCATTCGGTCGAAGAGCTCTTTCTACACCTTTTACACCTGCAGTTTTAAATCACGTCATTTTACACGTTTAAGGCGTGTAAATTTAAGGAATTTAAGACATTTAAATGGCATGACTTGAAACGGTAAGAAACGTGCAAAAAGGGACTCAGCCGAAATGGCACGCTTGGATTTGCAGTATAAGGTCCGTATAAATAATTGTTACTTGAAACTTATCCCGCGTGAGATACTTAGATCTGTATTAATAGCCGTCATTTGAAACTTACCTCAAGTGTAAGATATTCAGGTTTTAACTTAGAATTAGATAGAAATTTTTCAGCTGAATTCATCGCGATGAATATAATATCGCATATATTATGCGATTTGAATAAAAAACTTAAATCTAACTCTAAATTTATATTTGAGTACCTCACGTGTTTCTTGCGATTTGAATTACATTATTTAACACGTTTAAAACGTATAAATTAGAATTTATATTTATAGACGTGCTAAATAATACATGATCTGAAACATGTAAAAAGAGATTTAGTCGAATAACACACTTGGATTTGCAGTGTAATCGCGATTCGATCGAATAACTCTCATCTAATTCTGGATTTTAATCTGAGTATCGAACTTGAAACGAGTTTCACAATAACTGCTCTAATACAGGCCTTAAATCCGTATTCATAGTCAGGTTTGAATTTTTTATTTGTATAGCACACACATATGCGACATTGCACTTGTAATTTCGCTTTAACTGAAAAACTCACATCTAACTTTGAATTAAAATCCGAGTGTGAGGCAAGTTTCAAGTGACGACTATTAATAAAGATCTAAGAGGCTCGGACGAAGTGCGCTTCGTGCTCCTTGCAGATTCAGGCCGCATCGCGCAATCTTCCTGTCGATTTTTCCACTCAAAGTTGATAATAAGAATTAACACTTAATTGAAAGTTACGACTCGAAAAGAAATCTGGAACACATGTGCTAATTTATACTTTAAACTATGTCGCGTTATATATGTGTGTTTTTCCGTCGAAATAGTCGTTTCCTCTATTTTTTTCTCTTATTCACTCTCAATCAATCGTTTCTAAGCTGTCAATACGGAACTCATCACCGATCCGAAATCCCGAGAGAGAATCGTACATTCGACAAGCCATCAGCGTCACGAAAAAGCGACATTTGCGCAATTTTTATAATGCATCACTTTCATTAAATAAATGTATTCCACGTACTTTCTCTCCGGCATAGTGAAAATCAAAAACTTTCAGATAGATTTAGTTCATTAATAAACATTACTCCCGGTGTGAATTTTCATTTGTAATTTCATCATAATTAATATTATTCGCGCGATCATGCGGTTGACTATTTTTGCGCGAAAGGCAACTTTTTAATCCGCGGTAATTAAAAAAATATTTACGAGGACCGCGCGAATATTTTTGCCTGACAAACGCGCTCTGTCCTCCGCGTAATGTCCTGCGCGAATTGTAACGCGCGCGTAGGAGTAAAAGTTGCGAAACGGTTGAGCAAAACCGATTTTATGAATAACGGCTGTGGAAATGTGCGGCTGGGGTATGCACGTGTGTGCGTGAGTTTGTTCGTTAGAATAATAAAATTAAATCGCGGCAAAAACGTACTATCGTCGGATTGTCGTGCGACGCGGAGTGCGCGATTTAGCGTCGCGATTACCGGAATGTCACGAATAAATAAAACATCACAGGTGTGCGTGTTGGTGACGATGACAATGGCGCTGGTGCTTTCGTACAAACGCGACCGCGCCGGCACATCTCGCGCTTATTAATCGCGCGAGGGCGCAAATTATTCATTCGCGTGCGGACTGCGAAATAGGACGGCGCGTCAATCTTCGCGACTGAAACGTGGAGTTAAATCCTCCGTATCGCAATTAGTTTGGCAGCTTACATGTGCACACATATCTCTCGTGTAATTACTTAAATATCCACTTGACTTTATTGATTAATCGCGATAAATACACTGCACAAAATGTGTCAGATACAAATAGACCGCTTAAAGAAGACGTGTTCTCCGTTGCAGTGTCGAATCCGGTTGTCTCGTCGAACATACGGCGAGTCGTGGATTTTTATTATGGACAATTAAAACCGAAAACTACGCTGCAAATCCAAGTGTGTTATTCTTACACGCGTGAGTGCGTGCTTGATCGAAACTCTCTCCGCACTTTAAAATATGCTAATTAAATATGTTTCAACATGTTTAATAAACACATTTAAGCACATTAATTTAAATCAATGCGTTCAAGTGAATTATCGAATTGACACGTTTCAAAAGCGCGTCATGATTTGCAGCGTACTCTGCGTATTTTGTTACAATTTAATCGATCTCACAATCTCAAATCTTTATTAGGTTAAATCCCCGTTTAATTCCAAGTGAATTTTGCTTCGATAGGATCTCAATTTAAACTCGAATCCAGAAGGTATTCGTGATATTGAGAAAGTTATTATTAAATTTTCCATATTTATCTTCTGAAAAGCGCCGACCGTTGGAAAATTTGACCGAAGTCGACGACTTCACGAAGGCGACGCCAGAGCGCTAGAGACCTCCCTAACGTGATTTATTTGCCATCGTGGGCGTGCGCCTCACGATCATGTTAATGGAACTGGAGGAGACGCTCCAAGAAAAATAACGTCGATAACCGGAAGTGGCTCGTCACCTTACCTCGGCACATCAAACGGTCCACTTTCCACTCGTCCCGAGAACTTTCGATCGATGCGAACAGGAAGTGTCGCCCGCGCCACGGTAATAAATTCGTTACGCAAGAACGAAAATTCTGGTTATTATCAGGGGCCATCGTGCCGCCACGTGTGCCGCAATTCGCCAATTACAACGGTGCAGCGTGTCACACGTTCTCATTTGCGGCGTGCATCGGCTGCTAATTGTGTCGCATCGATCGCTCAACCGCGATGCGTTACCGACTAACGTCTTGCGTCCTCGAGCAGAGAAGCGTAATTAAGTGTCTTTCGGGAAGGTGCAGGTTCTCCGATGCACAGGGAAAGAGAGAGGAAACTTATCTTTCGTTTAACTTTAGAAGAAAGAAGGGGATTCTTCGGGGCGCAACTTTCGAGAGAGAAGATTTCGCTCGGGGAAACTCCACTTAGGGATAACTCGCTACAAGGAGATACAAAGTCGTGTCTGAAAAAGTGACACGAAGCACGAGATATCACTCTAGAAAATTGGCAAAGTGCAATTTGTGCACCTACGACACTCGCTCCCTTCAACATTGCATCCGTTCAACGGCAAACCTCTATGAGGGAGCAAAGGAGCGAGCTGAAGAGTTCGGCTACAAGAATGAGAGAAGCGCGCCCGCGACTCGTATTCTAGACACATCTCCGGATTTAAATCCACGGTCTCGCAAATTACAAAGCCGCTCGGTTTCCCGCGTCGAACTCTTCAATTTCATCGACCAGGTAAAAACACGACGGTCGATGCTTCATAGAAACAATGGAAACCAGGTCGCCGGGGAGGCGACGAGCGCGCAGGAGGGAAGAGAACGAAGTTCTCTTATCGTCCGGCGACGCGAGCGAGTGGCCATTTAAAACGCGCGAGGCATGACGAATTACGCATTCTGTCGCCGTAATGAACGGCCGTCGATTCGGGAACGAGTTCACCCCTTCTACTGTCTACCCCTCCTCCTTATTTCTCCTCTTCTTTCTACCACCGATCTCTCCCGCTTCCTCGTCTTTCTTTCCTCCTTTCGTTTTCTTTTTTTTCTCTTTTTTTCTGTCTCTCCTGCCATGTCGCTGCTCTCGCGATGTGTACGTACGCGCGGATTACATCAGGCATACCTCTCGCTGGAAGGGAAGGTGACGTCATGGCCCTTTCTGGCCGACCAAAGAGAAGAAATGCAGCAGCATACACCGGTACGATCTCTCCTCGTATCGGGCTGCCGCCACGTTGCCACCGTCGTTGATTTACGGGATTCTTCACGGATATCTTCTGCTCAAAAAAGACCCGTCGTCCCCTCGCCGCCCCCTCTCACCCTCGCCGGCGTCTCTGAATTTATCGGGACCTCCCGAGATTTTTAATGCCTTCGCCTACCGGGATCCGCTCCTCGTCTTAAGCCACTTTGTCGCGGGACGAGGACATTGATGGACTCGGGGCTTAGAGAGGAATCCCCGTGGGTTTAAGGAGATTGCAGTTCGAGATCGCACGTGCAATCGAGGTGCCTCGAGAGCATCCGCCTGATACCCGTCTTGTGTCCAAACCTAAACACACCGAAAACCCTAAGAAGGGACGTTAACGGTTACGTCATAACGATAGAGGGACGATCGTTGGATGCAACGGGATTACTTCCTTTAGAGCTTCGTCGTCGTACAAATTCCCCTGCGCTTTGAGGACAGCTTATCTCTCCCGAGAATGGGAACTTAATAAAGTTTCTCTAATAAGAGCGTCTCCCCGTCTCTTCGTATCTACATTTGACTTATCGCACGACACATTTCGCA
Source organism: Odontomachus brunneus (assembly GCF_010583005.1). Taxonomy (NCBI): domain Eukaryota; kingdom Metazoa; phylum Arthropoda; class Insecta; order Hymenoptera; family Formicidae; genus Odontomachus; species Odontomachus brunneus. The sequence goes on along the minus strand of NW_022639502.1, from coordinate 594,582 downwards.
GCTCGGACTCAACACGTTCGCTATCACTGTGACACATGTGTGACGGCACCGCTCTCTCATCCAGAGACCAGTTTTTTTCAATTTCTTTTTCTACGCCCACATAAACAAACCAAGTCTGTCGTTACATAAAAAGAAAAGAAATAAATAGTGATGTGTAAGGAGGATTCCCCGAATGAGTCGTGGTAGAGAATACGTTAACTCGAATTTCACGCTGAAACGAAAATCACGACTAAAACGATCTATTTATAATTGAAATGAAGCTAAAATCTTGTCGTAATAGTCGTCGCAAAAGCCGTGTTTTCCGTCGCTTATAATGGCAAAACGTTTCCTTGCGCTGATAACAAACGCGTTAACAGGCTTAACAATGTGCCTTGGATGAATTGAAACGCCTCGCCGTCCTCTCCTCGTCGGCGTTACATAACTGGACGACGCAGTCTGCAGCGCGCGCGTTAAACGCGGTTCAGACGCAAGTTTATTCAGTTCGCGAGGAAACGACTAATTTCACGAGCATAACGCGTATTTTCTCATGGCGTTAGCACGAAACGAACAGACGCGAATTGACGTCATGACCCTTTTCCAGCCCAGCAGAGGTGGACGAAACGCCGAACGCGAAGATTTTCTCCGGCTCGGTTTTACGTTACGCAACCTCCCCGTGCTGCCCTCCTCTCCTCGCCTCTCGCTCTGTTATTTTACAATTAAAATTCGTCATTTGCAATTCCGACGTGATCGTTAAGTATCGACGCGATCTGCATCTCACACTAAAGTAATTTATTCTGTTGAGTCGATTCGCGTACTTCCTCCGCGATTACCGCGCGAGTGTTCCTCATTCCGCAAAACAGTCTGAGGAAATGTCCCATTAATTTCACATCGCGCGTGAAACGGCCTAACTGATCATCCGGAAACTCATCTCGGAATTTAATCCCTAATCCATCACAAGGTGTACTTCCTGGTCCAAAAATCACCTCGGGAGAATCGCAAGCGCCGATCTAAAAGAAAGAATCATCTCGTCGTTTCCACCCCCTATTTTTCCACGCACAACGCTGCAATTTCAATTTCACCGTCTCAGCGTGAGCTTGGCGATTTTTGGCCCCGCCAGAAAGACCGCGAATTCACCGGAGAGCGTACACGTGTCGTTTAATAACATGGCGCGCGCGCACGGCTTAACATCGCCGGAAATTTACGACGGGGACATCGGCTCTCGCCGGCGGCTTATACGGTGTCACTCGTAAAACGGCGGACCGAACTGACGTCATGGTCCTTTCTGGACAGACCCGGGGTAGATGGTGCCGACTTTTCAAGCTGTGCTAACGGTGTGCACGCGCACAGTGCATCGTGGCGTGGTGCAGACCTCGCTTTGAAATTGCCGTAGGAGTAGTGGGAATGGCACAATTCTGCCGCTTCGGGTTAACGATTCGGCCCGGCGTTCTCCGTACGTGGGCGTTAATGATAAATTGCTGGCATCTCGCGTTCCTCTCGCTAGTTTGGCATTGATCCCTATCTACGTAACGATTACCCAGATATTACGTATTACGTGCATACCCACGTGCAAGCGAGCGAGCGCGGCCCGGCCGATCAAGCCGTCTCCGTCATCGTCTCGTTGTCCGGGATTGACACAAATTGACACTAAAGCCGGCTTCTATCTCGCGGACGCGAGACAGAGAACCAGCCTGCGATTAAGTCGAGATGGATTTAACTAATCTCTCATCGGCGGAAGATCTTTTTCTCCTCGACGCTCCGACTAACAGCGCAGTTTATTAATTACGCTATCTTTTCTCTGTCATCTCATCTTCTCAGAGTATAGGAGGTGTGACGAATCTTAAGTCAGATCTCGCGTTTTTTATATTTTTTATTCTCTTCTATGTCACAGAGGCCTGTATTAACAGACATTACTTGAGAGTTGCCTCAAGTGAGATGTTCAGATTTGAATTTAGGTCCGTATTAATGGAGTCATTACTTGTCTCACGTGAGATATTCAGGTTTCAACTTGCAGTTTGACGCAAGTTTATTCAGTTGAATCACACGACATACGTGACGTTTTAGTTTGCAATCGAGATCCTCTGGAAAATTCATATCAACTCAAATGTGAATATCTCACTTGTGGCAAGTTTCAAGTAACGGTTATTAAATACGGAGCTCACAATTGGATTTGAGTTTTTCAGCTGAATCGCGATTATAAGTATATGTCGTATGTGTTACATGATCAGAATAAGAATCTGAAACCTTAATTTGGTCCTTTCTCGCTCCAAATCGTTTCGCAACTTTAAGTATCATTCTGAAGAAAGCAATTCCTTTTTAGGGAGATATAAAGCGCAAGTAACCTTTTGTAATCCGGCTTCAGTATTCCCGACTTTAAAATCGAGAAACCCCTACAACGTGCAAAATCATCGTCGTAATTCGAGAGGACGATCGCACTTCGACTTCCCTTCGGGCCCAAAACACATCCGTAAAATCGTGAAGGGATGCGCGCGGTGACTACACAGAAACCGGGAGACTCGCTTTTCCCGCTCGCACGTCCGGGAAAATTACAAGGGACGTTGATCCTACGTTGCGAGGCTGAGTGGACAGATTGCTAAAACACCGGCGAGCCAGAGAGCACAATGATCGCGTGACCGGGTCCTATCAAGCGAGCGCGCGCGAACGAGCGAGCGAGCTTTTAGAGCGCGCTGGCAAATTTAGAGCGCGTGCTACACTTTCATTTTCACATTCTCCGATGTCTAAAACCGTCCCCGAGAATTTCACCGCCCCCGAATGCCCGTTAAAACAAGCGATGCGGCACCGTTCTAATTAAAACGAGTCAGAAACGAGGACCAGCGGCGTGAAGGGGGTTCCTGGTACAGATGAAAGAGCAAACAAAATTTCAGGGGGGGGGGGGAAGGGACTACACGCCCACGCGATGAGAGAGAAGACGCGGCGATCGGTAGTGCGCGTACAGCCCCTGTTTTGTTTCGCCTCTCGTTCAGAGGAAAGTAGGGTATCTAAGCGCCGATAAAGAAATCTCCGCCTCGATGCTCTCTCCCTCCCTCTCTCTCTCTTTCTCTCTCTTTCTCTCTTCCTCCACCCTGCGTGTTGCGCGCCATGGACTGTAACTCTTTCTCTCCTCCGATACCGAAACTGCGTGTTAAATCGACGCGTTGTCCCTTGACACCATGTTGAAAATTCTATTCGTAACAGTCTGCTTTTGAGAAACTCGTTTCGACACCTCGTAGGAAAGATTTTCCGGAAATTCAGCGAAAGGAAAAATATATCAGAAGATATCTCTACCTACTTTTGCCTCGAAAACGGTAGTATACGATACGATAATATACGGTAAAGGTATACTCGAGGGTATTGCTTTTTAGGGGACAGGGGGTTAAGTATTCGCCAAGAGGAAGGATATTGCAATGAGGTGCGGAAGCACTGCTCGATACCGTGACAATCTGCTACTGAGAAACTCGTTTCGAATAAGGAAAGATACACGAGTAGGAAAGATTTTCCGGAAACTCGGTGAAAAAAGAAGTATATCAGAAGATATTTCCTTACTTTCTCCTCCAGAAAAAAAGATTTGTGATAACGGTAAAAATATACTCGAGAGTATTGCTTTTTAAAGGATGAGAGGGGTTGGGTTTCCTTGAGAAGGAAGAATATTGCAATGAAATGTTCGTATCAGAAAATATTATTTTTATTCGCGGCACACGGAGTGAAGCACTCTTCGCGGCATATGCACACACACATACACACACACACACACACACACACACACACATTCTCCTTTTTAGCGTTAAATTATTTCAAAAAGGGGGAACAATTCGGAAGACACTCTTTAATAATCTCCTTACGAAGCCGTTCGTTATCGTAATCAGTATTTACGCGGGCATCCCTCAAATTTCGCTAAAAGTACATCCTTCGTTCGCCCAAGAGTGCTCTTTCCTTTGTTGGTCGTACTTAAGAAATTAATTATTACGTGAAAGTACATATCTCCAGAATTCATCTTGCCGTTTGGAATTGCGGAATATTCTTTTTCGGTGATGGATCGCGTGGAGAGACACGTCAATGTCAGCTCGACATTAGCGACAAGCTCTCGCGCTTCCGACAATTAGAATTTGCATCCCGACGACAGAGAGGAATTTATATTCCGAATTTCCGAGTGCAACGTCCTCGGGCGTCCCCGAAGGATCACCGTTCGCGCGGATGATGTATCGACAATCAGCGTCTGCCTCTCCCGATTCGCGGCCGATTCATTGTGGATTCGTCGCCGGTGCATTTCACGTGCCGATAAGGGACGCGCCACACTGATAACGGCCACAAAACGGATACACGCGTTGCAGTCCTACGCCATTCCTTGCCATTCCTTGATATCGCAAAATGCGGGGGTGAAGCGCGTTTCCGGTCCACCATCGAGTGAACATCGGACGGGACCACCATCTTACGCTTTGTGCGAAATGATTACCGTGCAAAACTCGAGACAGAGTTACTGAACGCGAAAATGATGATATTCTAGGCTTTCACAAAACATTTGCAACATTAACTCTTTCTCAGACTTCGAAATTAATATTGTATAAAGGTTACACTATTAATATGACAGTATAATTATTAATATAAGTTCTTGATCGAACACTTGGGGACACTTTTTACTGAAGAATTCATTTCTAAAGATATCTTTCGAAAGATTTGAAACACACGGCCTACTTACAGTAGCGAACTAATTGATTAATCTTGATACCTGAATCCTTTATTTTTGTTCATTTAAAAAAGTTTTCCAGTTTACCATTAAACTCTTCTAGATCGCCATACGCGATCGATGGTCTCTCGAAGACTCGGTTTCAAGAGTGAAATTAAATAAGAATCACGTTTTTCACTCAGGTTTGCTTTAATAAATAAAGTTACGATATAGATGCCCGTCCCGCTCCCTTCCTCCCTTCGAAACAAACTCTAAGTTAATCTCCGCGACCCACTTTCCGGGACTTTCACATTCGTTAAAAAATCAGGTCGCCCCAGACGAAACTGTTGGGGATCGCGGAGCGAGACAAAAGCTGGAAGTTGAGAACTGGAAAAAGAGAGGATGAGGCACCACGCGCGCGCTGATAACGCACTTCCCATTGACAACTCGCTCTCCATGCGGGGCAGCTCGCTCTCGAAACCGGATGTCCATGTAATCTCATATCCAGATATCCGTTCTGCCTATCCTTCCTCCTCGAAATTTCTGCGGTCTATTCTAGCACGTGCAACGTCTCCCGTGATGGTATCCGTTTTTCCTCATCTTCCTCATCTTCCTCCTCCTCCTCGTCGTCCTCCTCCTCGCGGCCTCCTTTCGCGCACAACTTTATCTCAACGGTGCTCGCGAGTTTAAGCATTTGAAATGATCTCAGTGATCTCCAGGATAGTTTAATCGAGTCAATCCGGGATAATTTAATCCGTGTACACTCCCCGACAAAGTGTACTCGATAAAATCGTATTACGTCGGAAACGTAATACGTACCTAATTCCAATTAAACGGCGTAATTCGATGATACCGGTCTCACGCTACACAAGATCCTCACGATCTGACCTGATATCTTGTGTTACCGTTGATAATTCAATATGAAAACTTCCATCGTCGCGGTGGTCCACAACAGGGCGAGAAAAGTTGGTTTGCCGTTTATTAAAATCGCAATTCAACTCCGGCCGGACTTCTTTTACATGGCATGAATTTTGATGATTGCCTCCGCACGGACAACAGGCCCATGTTGGTCTCGCGAAAGTATGCCATGACAACGACGAGGTCGGTGACGACGACGACTTCTTCTTCTTCTTCCTCCTGGGAGAGGAAAGGGACATCAGCATATCCCGCGCATCCGTTGTATATGTTGCGTTCCATTTCCAGATACAATGTACGATTTGATCACGTCGCCATCGGCTGGCTCAGACGCAGGTATCCAATCAATACGGGCCCTTAAAAGGCATCGTGTGTCAATTTTGTGTCGAGCATGCCCATAAATGGGGAGCGACAGCATCTCACCGCCGGATGGAAACGCCTGGACTTTAGGTGTTGTTACTCGCGCACCCTCTCTCGCGTCCTCTCTGTCACATTTGCTTATGAATACATCATCGTGATCGAAGCGCGTCATCCTGTGGAATTTTCGTTGGTACGACAAACCGAATCCCCTTTCCTTTGGTGGTTATTAATTCAGAAGATACTTGAAATAAAGATACACGAGAACTGAAGGTTCAATATTTCTTGATGATGAATATATCTCTCTGTCGATCGTTTGGTCATGTGGAGAAGAAAAATACTATAGATTACGCGTTGCAAATGTCTGTGTTTTTCCTCTTTGTAGGAACAAACGATCGACAGAAAGATATATTCATCATCAAAAAATATTGAATATATATATATATATATATATATATATATATATATATATATATATATATATAAGAGAATATCTGTCTGTATGCCCCCTAATAGACTTTTAAACCTTTTGATTGATTTGGATCAGATTTTACAGTTACTCTCTAAGATCCTACGAAAAATGTATGCTACCATAAAACCTGGACATCCCTGGACCCTCTCCCTCTGAATTTCATCCCTTTGAGACTTTGTGATAACTCAGACAACGCCGGGTAGTTTAAGCTATAGTTTTTATATTTTATCTTTTTTATTTTTACATTACTCAAGTTATATCGGGCGTATATAGACTCTATCATGTCATTACGGCGTAATTTTTACGACATACCAGTGCTACTCTCGTAATGTAACTTTAGGCAGCACGAAAAAACCGTACGACTGTAATTGCTAATCCACTCTGCTGTTGTAGCGTTTAATGATCGGACACGTTTCTCACATCTTGCGCAAGAGGTTAACCGATAAAGACGCTCGTTTCGAACGCAAGTTACGCGTATGTAACACGCATTTATGTGCGTACACGTGATAAACATCGGCGAGGCTAAAAAGAATTCATACCGCGTGATAACGTAACATAGTAGCTACGTTTCAAACGATATGAATTTCCATCTAGCTTGAGCATACAGCACTCTAAATTATTACTTTATCAAACATATAATAACTATTCTGTAAATAACATATTTTTAATAGTCAGTATGATTTTCATTTCTGTGATTATTGACATATTATATTAACCCTTTCTCCTCGAATTTTCTCGAAATCTTTTAATTTCAGTGAAGTCCGTAATTAAATTTTCCTTTAAATTTTCATGAAACAATGCCACGATTTAGAAAACCGTGGAGTAACTCCGTAATTAAATTTTCCTTTAAATTTTCATGAAATAATGCCACAATTTAGAAAACCGGATATATTTGCTGATTCTAACATTAATACGATGTTTATTGTAAATTATTGTAAATTATTGTGAATTATATATTATGCGATATAATATTGTGCCTCCTAGATAAACTTATGCCTCCTAGCCTGATGTAACTTATGCCTAGATGTATCACATTTCCGCGGCATTTGATATTTTTAATTTACAATTTTTGTGACCGACTTAATGAGTCGCGGCAACTCCATCCGTAATTATAATGAGCGTCTTATTTTGCTGGTGCTTAAATCGGATAACTGATACGGGGATATTACACACGCTTAAGTGACGATAAGCCATGTGGCCCGACGATAAGTTGCTAAAAAGCAAAACAGAAAAAAAATAACGGCGCCAGCAAAGCTTCTAAGAAGTGACAAGTAAATTATGTCAGCTATTGAAACGTGACGTAGAACATGTTCCAACGCATGATCGCATTTTTATAGACGACTAGTCAATATTTGCAAACACTGTTTTGTATTTCTAGACTGTCATACCTAACGACTATCGGAATTGAAATATTCATCATTTTTCGATGATTTGTCTGTTTTCCTTATCTCAAAGAATTTATTTCGTAATTATGTTTTCTTATTTCAAAGAATTTATTTCGTAATTGTGTCATGTGTCTTTTAAAATGTGCAATTCATTCTTTTTACAGCACAATCTATAATTATATAAAGAAACAATCTAAAATGTATATTTTTACCTTATAATGTAACGTAATTACTTGCGAAACTTAGCATTAATCAGAACTTGCTTATTTTAAGCGAAGTACCAAATTCTCCTAACTGCAACTTCACTTGGCCTGAACTTCCCTCGACCCTATCATTCGAAAAAGCGACAAAATAAGACGATATCGTCGCATAGAGAGAGACCCGCATAAAACCTTAAACCGACTCTCGACGAATACAACAAACGTGTTAAAAGGGGACAAGTAACGACGCTGTAGTCGCGCATGCACATGCAACAGCCGCGTAAGATGTCCAGCGCAAATAAGCCGCGTGGGACGTGCGCGAAAAACCCGACGAAGGGCTGTAAAACCCGCCTGTTTAGCGTCCGCTACAAACGTATTTCCCGCAGAATTTACATAAACACCGTAAGACTTTTTTAACGACCGGGAGTATACAAGTTTCGCTTTCTCAGGCGACTTCTCGCGTCCGGGAGTTTTATTGTTGCATCCCCCGAAGTCGGAAGTTTCGTGCGCGAATTTAAGTTAAACGTTTACTTTCGCTCGTCTATTTTCGTATCGTCCTGATTGTTTCCTGTAGGAAACACAACCTATAAGTAACAAAATGAAAAGTACATCACAAATAAACAAGTAATAAATAAAAAAAAATTGCCTTTTAGCATGTTTTCTGTTAGTCAGAATTAAAAGACAGACATTAAAAGACAGACATTAATAGTCTTAATTATTTACTTTCAGAAAATCACACACATATAATTAAAAGATACACGCAAGAAATCTTGCAATGCCTAAAAGTCACGTCCATTTCTTTTTTTTTTATATTTGACACAAGGAACGGGTCAACATGTTTATTATGAGCTGACTGATACACTGGGCTCAGATTATCACGAATTCGAAGGATTCGTACATTTAATAACGAGTAGTAAGAATAGTGAGAACATTTTCACGATCAAGTAATTCTCTATTTGGGAGAAACCACGTTCTCTTCGAATCCACGTTAAGTGAGACGAAGTAAAGAGAGACACACACTTCGGAATGTGCGTGTAACAGGCAAAACGCCTCGGTGCATCGCTAATTAGATGAAAACGTGCCGATGTCGCTGCATCACCACGCCTTGCCCAACTCGAATTGAGCGTAATGGACGTCGGCGGCGATACATTTATACTTTGTGCGAGCCGCGGACGCTTTTATATGTACAGTGGGTTGCACAACAGTTGAGACGTCATGAAGTCGGGAGCTCAGTAAACTGAACAAAATTGAAGGTTCTTTACTGGCAAGCTCTTTCCCAGCAATTATATCACCAATCATTATTATTGTTAATTATTATTGGTATTATTATTAGTTAGTGTTCTTAATTATAGTGTTAATTATATTATTATTGCGTCGATAATAACTCTCAATTTTAACAGTTTGATGAGCTCCCAACTTTATTGTGCGTAAACTGTCTCGTAAGCCATTAGTACGCTCGCATTTCGCGCACACACTTCTACGACGCTTTTTTACACTTGACACTTTTTACGATCTTGACACCCGGCTACGAGCGTGATCGCGCTCTTCACATTACGCCGCGGCGTAACTTGAACGACCTTCTTCCGAATCAAGGATGCGATGTAGTAATATACTGCAATTGCAACGGCGTACTCCCGGAGATGTACTTGAGCGCGACGGCGACGTTAATTATGATTGAGTGCGAAGATAATCGATCGATCGCGGCGGTAACTCGGCTAAACTCGGCTTTCACGGAAGTCCGATGGTTTCAATTGAGACTATGCGTAACATATTTGTATTTCGAATGCAAAATAAAGCGTCAATTGATAAAGTAAATCTAGTGACGCATTGCCGAATAAATTTTAATCGCGCTGAAACTTGCGCAAAGATCCCCGTAACTTGGGCACGTCGCAACAAAGGTGTTTGCCAAAAGTGTTTTCAACGCTGAAACCGGTAGCGAAAAGTAAAAGTTCGCAAAGTGTCAGTCGTTCTCGTGTCGTCGGCAGAAGCAGAGAAAATCAGCGGCTGGTGAAGATGGTTTTTAGCGTGATTTAATTCGATAGAGTAATCACTTATCTTAATAATTCTTTCGAGTCAGCTGTACTCGCGCCGTATGAAGAATCTATCTGTATCTACATTAGCGGAATACATTGTTCAGTATTCAGAAAAATCGCAGAGGGAATCAGCTTCGCCTGATACTTCTTACGTTCCAGACATAAATTTCACATTACCTCGCTGTATCTTGCGAATGAAACTTACATGCCAGCAACGTATCAACTCTTGGAGGGCTCTAGAAAATTATGAAAAATAGTGCACTTAATTTCTGTTCTTTCTGTTTAGGGTGAAGAGGGTATACGAGGATTTGATGGAACTCCGGGACACTCCGTACGTATAAGCCGCTTTATCTCCTCCTGAAGTAGACCTTAACGCTGTGAAGTCAACGCGATAAAACTGGATTAAAGTCCGCAACCTAAAAAGCGAAAAAATAAGAATAATGGATTCACGTTTTACTCATCAACAATCGAGTGCCGATCCTGTAGTTCGCCTTAAATATCAACTTTTCAAACAAGACAAAACGAGTTTTAAGTTTGTAACTTTTTGAGAAACGTATTTATCTAGACTTGGCACAATGTTTTGTGAACGTAAAAACATTTCCAATCTCGCAATTAGATTGATAGGAGTAAAAAAAAATGTCCAACTATTAAATCCATAAATGCAAAAAATATTCAATCTAACAATTAGATTCATAACTAGTCTCTTTAGAGATTGCGGCCTAGAAAATTTTGCAATGTACTTTTTTTCTCTGTTGGAAAGAAACTGAAATATCGCGAACCTCTATCCGATTGTTCAGGCCTCACGTTTCCAGGCCGGTTAGATTCATATTCAGTCTCATTAAAGATAACAGCCTAAAAACTTTTGCGACGTACTTGTTCTCTACACTGTAAAGGAAGCTGAAACACCACGAGACTCTCGTGTTTCCAGGCTCGATTTAGCGAAGCATCGCGAAGCTTTGCTTCCTCGTGTCGCGCGCTACAGCTACGATCGCGCAGTACAAAAGGATTATTCAGAAAGACCATGACGAATGTTGTTTAGGGTCATCCCGGTATACTCGGCGTGACGGGTCCGGACGGGCTGGACGGATGCAACGGAACGGACGGCCGCGAGGGTGCACCGGGTATGCCCGGAGTTTATGGGCCGCGCGGTGTGGTGGGACCGATAGGAGATTACGGTCCTACGGGAGAGCCCGGTGATGGAGGTATCAATTCGGTTGGTGCCAAAGGAATTCGCGGAGAGGCCGGTGTGAACGGACAGGAGGTAAGAGCGCTTCGCGTTTAACGTCGATCCTACGTTGCCGTTCGATCCGTGTGTGTTTTTGTTGTGGCGATTTTTATACGTCGCGCGCGCCAGGACATTATTTCCCCCTCTCCCCCCCCCCCC
>NW_022639502.1:582266-583119 GCF_010583005.1 Odontomachus brunneus | reverse complement strand
CCCCCCGTGCAGAGAGTCCACCGTGATGCGGCGATCGCAAGTCTTTACATTGGGACCGCGATGAATGAAACGAAGTCGACCATTGGAATTAAATCACCGCGTTATCATGCGATCACACGCCCTTCTCGTGTTGCCGGTAGTTATTAAATCTCGGGCCATTAACAAACGACGCGCATGCCGACGCATGCCACTCATTGAGATTCACGAGTGCCCGCGGACATTGAATCCCTATAACGTGCGTGTAGCGTTGTACAATCGTTGCACGTGCTCGTATCATTCACTATCGAATTATTGGACTCTTGGCGGCCGAAATAATTCATCCCTCTCGAACCCCCTCGCCCTCGCGGCGATACGTTATCACACGCGCGCCCGCGTGATTTTGCACGACCCGCGCGAAATGCACGAAATATATCGCATCCCGCGGAACACCATCGTAGACGGCCGCTGTTAAATCCGCTATCGTTGCCGCAATGTCCTCGATCCTAACGGCTGTGCTCTTCTGATCACATTTCCAGGGTTATCCAGGAGCGTATGGTCTCACCGGCGAAATGGGTTATCCAGGTGACACTGGCGACTTCGTAAGTAACAAGACCACAATGTATATATGTATGTATGTGTATGTATATGTGCCCCCTTCCTCGCCCAGGTTGTTTAAGGTACCGTAACGCGGTCGATCGGTGCCGACTCGAGGGCCGCTGAACCTCGCACGAGCGTTTAGGTCGTCCCCGAAGAACGGCGCGAGGAGAAAGAAGGAGACGCGCGAGAGAGGAGAGACCGTTCTCAGGACGCCGCCGTCTCCTCTCTTTCTCTCTCTCTCTCTCTCTCTCTCTCTCTCTCTCTCTCTCTCTCTCTC
>NW_022639502.1:563568-580427 GCF_010583005.1 Odontomachus brunneus | reverse complement strand
TCTCTCTCTCTCTCTCTCTCTCTCTCTCTCTCTCTCTCTCTCTCCCTCTCTCTCTCTTTCTTTTGGTTCCTTTTTGCGAGACGCCACCTGCTTGCATGAAATATCGTCTGCCGGCCGAAGTATTCCCCGGCAATATTTAACGGGTGCCGGCTAAAGAGAAGGATAGAAGCGAAAAGAATCCGAAAAGGGCTTCGCGCCGCGATATCGCGCGATAACCGCCGCCGTACTGAAGCATCCTCTTACACAGCATGTCTTAAACGTCGCCTTGGAACGTAAGCGCGAGCGCTTGATCGAGCTTTACGCGAAGAAAATGTGCCGGTCAGATTAAACGTTCAGGACGCGAAAGAAGGACCGTCAATCGCGGACAATAAGATTTTCCCTTTTTGTGAATAATTAGAACTAAGTAAGTTAAAAGTGTCAATTTCTCCAAACTTAATGGACATTCTTATTGCTTTGGTCTTTAAATAGGAATATTTAAATTTTCAGCATAAAATATTGGATATTCTTTATATGTATTTTTATGTTCAACATTTGACATCAACGTTGAAAGTTTCGATATCCGATTTTGTTTAAAGACCGAGACAACAAAAATGTTCAGATGTACGGACATTGTCACTTTTACCTCAAGCAGGTTAATCGTAACGATTAGCAAAAAGCTGCAATTGGTAATTGCCATTCAGTTATCTTCTGATCGTCGTTTGCTTCCAGCAAAATACGGAAGTCTGGTAATAATCCACGAGAAAGTCCATCGTGAAACGATAAGTTTGCGTTAACCGATTTAAGAGGAAAGATGATAGTTGAATTTTCCTCCCGGAATTTAAAAAATAAATCCCTTAAATCGGGTGGTCACCTCTCTCGAATGATAACCGCGGTACGGGAGGAAGAGTATAATTTGGTGATACAGCATGCGCCGTGGGAGTTCCGGTTTGCGCAAAACTAGACTTGGAAATTCCACGAGATTCTTAAAGCGCATGGTAGACACTATGGTCTCGCGAAAGTTATCCGCGCCGTATTCCAGGTTACTCCCGTAAGATTGAATTACGTGCGCCATGTTACACGTATTCCCTGAAGCGCGAGCAGCCTTTTACAAGAAGGTTTAACGTTCTCAGCGTGTGTACTTACATACTACTTTACGTTATATACTCGCTACTTATCAGCTACTTTCGCCACTGCGCGTAGGGAGAGAAGAGCTTTGCTCGTTTGCAATTTGCTTGACGCAACTTATTAACCGAACGAGCGCTAAGTTTTCTCTTTCTCTCTCTCTTTCTCGCGAAAGATTCGTACACCTTTGGAGAAGATCGGCGATGTTACTCGTGACAGATTGCAGAAATTCAGCATGGGCAATTATCCATGTGTACGTCAAACAGCTATCGCAAATAGATGTCGCAAACAGCGAAATATTCGCCAAGTGTTTTGAAACGCGCGAAAGTTGAGGAATTAATTTAGAGCGCTTTTCGTACACGCAAATAGTTTCAAATCTTCTCTAATGCGCCTAATTAATTATTGATCGAATCGTTTGTTGCTTTATTCGGCCAGAGAAAATTATTTAACACGAATAAGGGTAATACAATACTCGAATCACAGACGAGTTGTTTCTCCCTCGAATGTAATTCTTTTTCTCTGTGTTCGCGTTAACGAGCCGTAATGTGGAGAAGCTACGTCGCTTTCCTTTGAATTTTTGCAAACGTAGGAATAACTTCGACCGTATCAGCTCTCGAGGGTAGTGTCAAGGCGGAACGCGAGGAAGCGCAAAAGAAAGAAACTGTTAAAATGTGCGAGGGCCCCGTACTTAATCGTTAAATACGAAACGATCCGCTGAAACCCGAAGCATCGCCAACTGCTATCTGCTGACACGTCTGTCGCTGATAGCGCGAATGCTGTCTCCTCTCGAGAAGAAGAAGAAGAGAAGAAGATCCCACCTGAAGAATCTTCCTGTGACTTCTGAGAAATTCGACGAGCACGGATTCTCCATCTTGTGTTAGTCCTCGGAGCAAAAGTCCACTGCGCCACTGGGAAAGACAATCGGCTACTGAAAACCGGTTACTTCATTGGCAACGCGTTAATCGCGCCCCGCAATTATACGAGTAATCTTTTTTAATGGCGCTGAACCTCGAGTCGGCACCTCCCATTCAAATCCGCGAAAAGCAGATCGATAAATTGCGCTAGAATCCGCAAATTTACGCCCTTTTTTCTCAAATGGACCGATTCGTACTTCAATTTATCTTCCAATTATTTTTTAATTCTAACTTTTACGATGTAACTGTGCATGTTAATAAAAACTAAAGATCGCACTTCATGACGATAAAAATGATTCTGCGAAGTGTGCGTGCTCTAACTCCATTTCGCTTGCGAGTAAAAATAAACAGGGACGGACCGGGACGTACGCTAAAATTAGCATTATAATGGAGTTATAATGCATACACACAAACACATACATACACACACACACATATACACTTTTATATATATATATATATATATATATATATATATATATATATATATTTATATATATAATGCACTTACGCTTTACCATGCACACTCACAGATGTAACTTCAGTGTAATGCGTATGCGACATGTAGGCAGAGTCGCGTCAACATATACCGGGTGTCTCGGGAGCATCGCTCGACAGTACGAGTCTCTTAATGGATTTAGACATGACCAGCTAATTGAAAAAATAATAGCATTCAAATATCTCCTAATGCAAAACGCGAAACTCATTAAAAGAAACATTCGGTTTATTTGTGAGGAAATATACTTCAACATGCTTTCATTTTTAAATATGTTGAGATGTAATTTTTTTGTGAAGTAAGATTATATTTGCCAATAATCATTTCGTGGTGAGGTGAAGACAATATCTATCTTTCCTTAGGGTTTGATAGGTGCGCCCGGATTGCCGGGTATGCAAGGTGACCGTGGTGACAGTGTCTACGGTGTGAAGGGTCAGCCTGGCGAACAGGGTGACAGAGGAGAGGCTGGATCACCGGGTAAAGACGAATATAAGAAAAAAGAAAAATCGACGCCCGTGAAAGGTCAACCTGGACCAAAGGGCATGAAAGGCGACTACGGAGGTTGGGGTCTCAAAGGAGAGTTGGGTATCAGAGGTCCACGGGTAAATTAAACCATTTGTATCAAATGTGATTGTGCAAGTAATCCTATAGAAAATTATAAACATATAAAAAAATTAAAAAGTAAAAATGATATAAAAACAGAAAAAGTTTTGATACAAAATATAAAATTTGATTTCATGAGAAATATCTCAGTCGATTGCAATGTTTAAATGAAATGCAATTATTTTGCAGGGTCGATCAGGCTTCCAGGGCATCAAGGGTGTAAAGGGTGAGCAAGGTGACGATGGACCAAGAGGCAAGCAGGGTGTCGAGGGCCCGCCAGGTCCAGCTGGTGAAAAGGGAGAGAAAGGAGCTCCAGGATTCGCGGGATTACCTGGCGCGGATGGGAGTGATGTAAGTGTGTCGCATATATATTATGTACAATATTTATAATAAAAAAATAATAATTATATATTATTATTTATTACCCTTCATATTATAAAGGGAGAAGAAGGAGAAGAAGGAAATCGCGGTTCACCTGGTAAACAGGGTGCCGAAGGAGAACCTGGAAAATACATTCCGGAACTCGACGAGATAATCGCTGGGAATATCGGAATACAAGGAGATCTTGGTCGGTATAAGTGTATAATGAATTATTTCTTTCTATGGAAATATTACTATTAATACTTTCTTTAATAACATTAATGAAATTAGTAATAAAAAAAATGTTTTAATAAATTAAAATACACACTTAAATATTAATAATGTGATTTTATATGTATATCAACGAAAAATTAAGTAAAAGAAAAAAACTTATTTTTGAACCTCAAAAATATTTTTGCATTTCTTTCATTTTCCCAGGTCCCATTGGTGACGCTGGCGAGCCTGGTACACCTGGTCAGATAGGAAAAGTAGGTTTCATAGGACCACCGGGATCACCAGGACCTCCGGGTATCTCCGGTTTGCCGGGAACGAAGGGTTCATCCATAAAAGGAGAACAAGGAGATGATGGTTCGTAATTCATGAATCTTATTATATTGCTTGTTATATTGCACTATTATTTATTGAGCGAAGAATCCTAAATAAAAGTTACTTTTGCTTTTGGATCCAGGCTTAGCGGGTTCTATCGGACCTCAAGGACCTCCCGGACTGCCCGGTTTACCCGGAATCGTCGGAGCTAAAGGATTTCCTGGTGTAACGATAATTGGACCACCAGGACCTGATGGCATCCCGGGCCACCCAGGAGTGTCAGGCTCTCTTGGTGAACGCGGTGATCCCGGTCCTCCCGGTAAAATCTGAATCTACGTTTGTTGATATAACACGATAAAAAAATAGAATTTTACAATTTTCAAACTTATATTTATTAAAAATTGTAAATACTAAACACTCGAGATAAGTGTTAACATTTGTGTGCCGTACAGCAATTTTATTTATCAATTATATTATCAAATATATTAATATTATTCTAAAAATATTAAACTCAAATAATTTTCTCGTGTACTAATTACAAATAAATATCATCGTTGAATAGGAGAAAAAGGTTTCCCTGGAAAAGGCATAAGGATCCGCGGACCTCCTGGAGAACGAGGTCTGCCCGGCACACCAGGTTTACCTGGCCCCGATGGTTGGCCCGGTAGATCCGGTCCTAAAGGAGTCAAAGGTTTTCGAGGAGACGATTGTGGCGTGTGTACACCCGGTAAGTATAATAGTCTTAACGAATCATTGAATCTTTTCGAAACATATCGTATCGTAATGATAACGATAGAGATATGACATTTAAAACCTCTAATTATTAATCCAATAATTTGATAATTATTAAAAAATTGTATCAATCGTCGCCAGGTCTACCCGGTGAGAAAGGAGAGCGTGGTGAGTCTGGTTTGGACGGATATCCTGGTGCGTCTGGTTTCCCCGGATTGCCTGGTCCTCGGGGTTTTAAAGGAATACAAGGAAAACGAGGCCCGGTCGGACCTTCAGGACTTCAAGGTGACAGCGGAAGGTCCGGTATTGCGGGGATCCAAGGACCCAAAGGCGAAGCAGGCAAGATATTTTTCCCGCCAAGCGAAAAGTTTGTGAGTCCACCGGGTGACTTCGGCGAAAAAGGCTTACCTGGACCCGAAGGACTTAGAGGTCCACGAGGAAGACCAGGACTTATCGGTGACAATGGTGCACCAGGACCAAAAGGAGACAAGGTTTGCATTCATACTTCACACATGTAGAAACGAAACAACTTTTTGTATTTAAAAAGTCGGAAATATCACAAATCTCTTTAATTGAAATCTTAATTTGTAGGGTGAACATGGTGCACTTGGATTACCGGGTAGAGACGGTTCGCCGGGATGGGATGGTATACCTGGTGAAAAAGGCGAGGACGCTTCAGTACCGCTCGCGTTTCTGCGCGGAGATCTTGGATATCTGGGAGCAACAGGAGAGAAAGGAATACAAGGAGACAAGGGTATCAAGGGAGAAAGTGGAGTATCCCTGGATTATAATCTACAATCTAAAGGCGAAAAAGGTTACAAAGGTGAAAGAGGATCTATCGGTAAGTTGAAGCACCATTAAAAGTATTTCACATATAAACTTCTTTGACATGTTAGTAAGTTCAAAACAAAGCTAAATTACTCTTCACGTCTTCTTGTAGGTCAATTTGGTTTCAAAGGCTTCCAAGGACGCGCGGGTGACGAAGGTATAACCGGATCACCCGGTGAGGCTGGCTCACCAGGTATTTCGCCTCAAGGCTTTGTAGGCTTGAAGGGTTATCCCGGAATGCCAGGAGAACAAGGATATCGTGGTGCACCAGGTTCACCTGGATCGCAGGGACCAGTAGGTTTTCCGGTAAGTCGATACGATCGAAATATCTTTATATTGCTTTGATAATTTCATTAAATTTGTCTTATATATAATAATATTTAAATTTGTCTTATATATAATAATATTTAAATAACTTCATATTCAATTATTTATTTTATTATTAATTCTGAATTAAATTGTCGGAACTTTCTTCCATAAATGAAACAACATACGTAATCTTTTGTAGGGTCGCGTTGGCAACAAAGGTGACCGAGGAGATCCGGGCACGAATCTGACTTACGGTGAGATCGGAGAACGCGGATGGTACGGTCCAAAAGGAGATTTCGGTAATAGCGGTCCTCCAGGATTGCTTGGACGAACAGGAGAGGACGGTGCGAAAGGTGCCAAGGGTGCTAAAGGAGCGCCTGGTTACGAGGGGTTACCTGGTCTTCCAGTAAGTAGATTCTTTTCATCAGCTCCTAGAAAGATTACTTCACATTGAATCAATATTTACGGAAAATTATATTGAACTTATATCGAATTTCTACCGAGAATACTTATTAAAATTATTGATTTGACCGATATTAGGGAACCAAAGGTCAACGTGGCGATAGTACACAAGGTAATCGAGGTCTGCCAGGTATACCTGGCCAACCTGGAATGCCTGGAAGAATTGGAGATGTCGGCGTGCGTGGTGAGCAACCACCGTAGACTAACATTACTTATCTATAACGACAAAAAAGTTATCCTGTCAACACGCAATGATAAATAATTCTCAAGTTCTCATACTATAGAGCATACATTATACCACAAACGTGAAATGACGCCATCGTTGTACAAATTACCATGTTATAGACAATTAATCAAAACAATGTTCTTCTAGAAGTAAAAGATGAACGAATCGTATCTCAGTATCAAAATTATAAACCGAAAGTATCTGTTGTCAGGTCCCGATGGTCCTTCTGGATTTGACGGAATGAAGGGCTTGAAAGGTGAAGTGGGCTTCATCGGGCGACGTGGTGATGATGGTGACACGGGACTTCAGGGATACCAAGGCATGCACGGTATACAAGGGAAACCAGGTGTTCCAGGGAGAAAAGGAGAAGTAGGCGAGATTGGCGAGTCAGGACCATCTGGTTGGCTCGGTGTCGACGGTATAGACGGAGCACCCGGGCCTAAAGGAGAAATGGGAGACTTTGGATTCCCCGGTGTGCCGGGGGTGCCAGGACCGCCTGGATTTAAAGGTGAATTGGGTAATCGTGGACTCGAAGGATATCCTGGACTTCTTGGCGAAAACTCCTTCAGTGGTCCTCAGGGTGAAAGCGGTGAGCCTGGTTTCATGGGAGAAATCGGGCCACCCGGTTTGACTGGAT
Source organism: Odontomachus brunneus (assembly GCF_010583005.1). Lineage (NCBI taxonomy): Eukaryota > Metazoa > Arthropoda > Insecta > Hymenoptera > Formicidae > Odontomachus > Odontomachus brunneus. The sequence continues at coordinate 573,213 of NW_022639502.1, read as the reverse complement.
TCGACGGTAGACCGGGTTTGCCAGGAGAACCAGGATTATCTGCCGATGGGTTCAACGGCCTGCAAGGACAGAAAGGCGAACCAGGATTCGACGGATTCGATGGTACCGAGGGACCAAAAGTAAGTATCTTATCAGGAAGTGATCATCTCAAGGGAATAAAAATTTCTAAGATGTAAGAACTATATGTTTATATTGGTTTTTATGTACTAACAATAATATATGAAAAATTATACTGAGAAATTATAACGATACACAAATCAATTAAGGGAGAAATTGGTGACATGGGTCCTGATGGATTCAAAGGCGAGCGAGGAGATCGAGGTTTCCCTGGAAGGCGAGGTCTGCCGGGAGTGTCCGGTAGACACGGTACAAAAGGTACAAGGGGCCCGATTGGTCCCGCTGGATTTGACGGATTAAAAGGAAAACGCGGTCCCGATGGCGATCCTGGTACAATGGGTCGACCAGGTACATAATCAACACGTGTTCTCATTGATTTTAACATATAGATTTTCTATGATTTTTATACAATTTTATTTGTATAATTTTTATAATCGTCAAATTCAACTACTTTCTCTTAACATTTGTTTCTTATAATTTGTATCTTTTACCAAATTACTACATGAATTTTAATATGTTCTACAATGCTGTTATTTCGATCTTCTTCATGCTTATATGTTACACAAGGAATGAAATGAAATGAAATGAAACGTGTATGTCCTGTTCATTATGAAGATCGATTACTTAACCGAAAATATTTTATGTCAGGAATGCCGGGCGACAAGGGTTTCAGAGGAGCACCGGGTATCATGGGTGCTCCCGGATTTAAGGGTTACATTGGCGAGCCTGGTTCACCATCTTACGCTTTCGCGGAAAAGGGCGATTACGGTAACCGCGGCCATGATGGTTTCCCCGGTGTGAAAGGACAAGTGGGCGAGCCAGGATACATAGGAATACACGGCCGCAAGGTAAGTGAACGATGGCTAGATCGGATATCCGTAACTTCGGAAGAACTTACTTAATCATCCATTACAGGGTCAAACCGGAGATCGAGGATACGCAGGTCCCGCCGGTTTTACAGGATTACCCGGTTTCCCTGGTCTGCCGGGTGATCAAGGATCTGCCGGAGCTCCAGGTAAGTAAACCTTTGTATACAGGTTAGTTTGATATTGCAAGGTAGTAGTGGAGAGTATACGTGTACATAACTTATCTTAACTCTCATTCAAATTTTCGATATATATGATATAATTATACATTAAATTTGTACAAAAGTCATTAGTACACATCATTTAGTACAGTTATTTCATTTTTACTATAAATTCGTACAAATTTTTACTCAAAAGAATTTTTTTATCAAACTTTTCGATTTTTTTAGAAAGTCTCGGATCAACGCTTGTTATCAACATTTTAATTTTTTCAATACAATTCTACGAGTTTCTTATCATTATATATGCATACATCAAGATATCGTCACAATTATTCTTCTATTTTGTATCCTTCTGTTTGTTTTCGACAGGTTTGATTGCTGAATATGCTGAGCCCGGTGAAATTGGTCGCGCTGGTCTGGATGGTTTACCCGGTGTCGCAGGACGTCCAGGACAGAAGGGAGCTCCCGGTGAATATGGTCCAAATGGACCTATAGGAATCTCTGGAGACATAGGCGACAGCATTCGCGGCCCTAAAGGATCTGTGGGAGAACCAGGTGTCCATCATCATTCGTATTTGTTATTGCAATCTCGTCTATCTAATTCTTTTTCTAATTCGCAAGTAAATAAAAAGAAATTTTAAATAACAAGAAATTTTATTATTCAATGTTTCTAACCGATATTTTGATTTTCGACATTATAAGATTTTGTAACTTTATCGATTGAATTTAATATCAATTTTGTTTCTTCGTATGTCCTTTGTAAGGAAAAAATTTCATCTATTTAAAATCTTTTTTAACTTACTATATTCTAATCAGGTGCTAGAGGATTCGTCGGCTTACCAGGCGTACCAGGCTCGCAAGGAGTGCAAGGCTTCACTGGGGCACCAGGTCCAAAAGGTTTACGCGGAGAACAAGGAATATCCGCGGGTAGCATCAAAGGGCAACCTGGTGAAGTTGGATTTACTGGATTGGACGGTCGATTTGGGCAGAAAGGAATGAAGGGTGAAAATGGTCTACCCGGGTTCAGCGGATTACCTGGACCGAAAGGAGTACAAGGAGAACCTGGTGAACTTGGTCTACCTGGATTGCCTGGCCCTCACGGGCCTCAAGTGAGTTTTACTATCCTCGCAAGTGATATCCAATACATACGACAATTTTTTTCGCACGATTTTATTTTTAAGTGACCGAAATCATTTAGATAAATAAAAAAAATAATTACCGCTTTTTTTTATAGGGACCGAAGGGAGAACTCGGCATAAATCCTTTCTCGCCATTCCCTAGAAAAGGACTTCAGGGTGATATAGGACCGCCAGGATTACCGGGTAATATATACTTTCCTTTACACAAATAACAGATTGTGACAGATTTGAGGGAGATACGAACCTGTGTGGCTATGCAGGTTTCCAAGGACAACAAGGAATGATGGGTGATCCTGGCAAGGACGGCTTGCCTGGACGAGAGGGTGAAAGAGGTATGATTGGTCTGCCTGGACTGTCAGGACCGGATGGTGAAGATGGGCCTACGGGTTACTCAGGACCTCCTGGAGCGACTGGACGTCAAGGGCCACCAGGTATGGGCATATACGTAAAATGTACACATATTTAATAATTGATCGTCGGAGCACTATAATTTTATTTTTGGATCGAATATAATGTGTGTTATAAGAAAATATATATTATTTAATATATTAATAAAAAAATATATGTGTGTGTGTTGTATATATATTGTATATTTTATATAACGTTTATTATGGGACTAAATGGGAAAACAATTTCTTAGGATCCCCTGGTGCACCTGGTATACCCGCACAGAACGGAATCGGTCCAAAGGATAGAGGTTTTTACTTTGCTCGTCACTCGCAGTCCGAAATGATACCAATTTGTCCAAAAAATACTGTAAAATTATGGGAAGGATTTTCTCTATTGCACACCATGGGCAATGGACGAGCCTACGCGCAGGATCTTGGTAAGTGTGGCAAAATATTTTTTCCACATAAATAATAACATACACGCGCATATTATTCTAAAATATATAATTCCCTCATTCTCTCTCTAATGTATTTATATTTAAATAAATTAATAATGTATAAATAAATTAATAGTTTTATGAAAAGCGCGTGCGCGTAACTATTAATATATTATATATATTATATATATTAATATATATTAATATATATTAATTAATATATATTAATTGAATTACTTATATTTATACTATTATACATGAAGTGCAAAAATATTAAATTATTTAAACTTAACAAAATTTAATTAAATTCCTAATACTAAAAACCTTTAAAAAATGGCCATCGCAAAAATATATTATAATCCAGGCGCTGCCGGTAGCTGCATCAAAAAGTTCTCTACCATGCCGTTCATATTCTGCAACTTGAACAACGTGTGCGATTACGCCAATCGTAACGACTACAGCTACTGGCTCAGTACGACCGAGCCGATGCCGACGATGATGACACCGATACCGGCACCGGAAGTTGGTAGATACATATCGAGATGCTCTGTGTGCGAGGCGCCAACCAGAGTGATAGCCGTCCACAGTCAATCCATGGCTATACCCGAGTGCCCAGGTGGCTGGGAGGAAATCTGGGTCGGATACAGTTTCCTCATGGTGAGATCGATTGTCATATATCGGACTGATACACTATTAAAGTTTCAACCGAAATAGTCTATAAACAGCACAGTGCGTTCACTTAAAGCAACATTCAAGGAAACATCTCCTTTAGCTTGTTACTGGTCAACGATACAAAAATTAAAAAATCACTTAAACGAATGAGCACCTTTTAATAAACGATCGTCTTGCCGAATAACTTTTCAAGTAACGCGCCTCTTTTCCCAATTATAGCATAGAGACGCGGCCGCCGACGGCGGTGGTCAGTCGCTGGTTTCCCCGGGATCCTGCCTCGAAGATTTCCGCCTCCGGCCGTTCATCGAATGCCGCGGTCTTGGCACCTGCAACTACTTCGCCACCGCGACGTCGTACTGGTTAGCGACAATCCATGACAATGAGATGTTCCGCAAGCCGCTGCAGCAGACTCTTAAGGCCGATCACACGTCCCGGGTGAGTCGATGCGCCGTGTGTGTTCGTCGGCGTGTCACCGAGGTCCAAGGCAGGACGGACCTGAAGCCTTTCACGTCCAACAACGAGCGAGTACCGAGCAACGTTCATTACCCTCCGTCGCCGCGCTATCCGACCGATTACCAGTCGCATAGAACGCGAGCCGGCCAAGAGAGATACCCCAGCAACCAAGATAGATATTCTAACCAGGACAGATACTCCAGTCAGGATAGATATTCCAACCAAGATAGATATTCCAGCCAGGATAGATATTCCAACCAGGATAGATATTCTAACCAGGATAGATATTCCAACCAAAACAGATATCCTAACAACCAGGACAGATACTCCAACAACAGACACAACAATTACCGTAGGAGGGGTCGCGTACGCGGCAGGCAGGGCGAACGACCGTCAGAGTCACCCGACAATCAGCCGTAGAGGATGATATACGAAGTGCACACACAACACCGAGAACACGAGCGGCGTCAGTGACGTGCCAGGGCGTAGCGAGCCTATGTATATAAGAAAACAAGAAACTCTCTTTCTCTTCTACTAGTTAAGTTATGTATGACAGCCGGGTGTGCCCTCTGGTTCGTTGACTTTAGGCTGGGTAGAAAAGGATAGCATGGACAAATACTTAGAGGCGATTGGGGAGGCTAAAGTAAGCCGTTTGAGATAATCCGAACAACACGGAGGTCCGAGAGATACAAAGACTAAAAGGAAATTCTCACGGTATTGTTTGCAGTCTCTCGCATAAGAATTGGGAAAGAAACTATGTCAATAAATGCTTTTCTTTCTTTTTAATAGAATCGATCAATGTATTCTCGATAATCTGTGAGAAAAATTGGTAATTATCGACTATAGGAGAAGCAGCTCCAATCACCTTGATCTTGACATGTATTATAGAGATCACCCTCCTGAGTAACCCTTAGAAGGTTTTAGGCAGCGCTTGTTGTTTAAAAACTTATGAACAAAAAAGTTTGAGTAAATCAAACGTAATTTTTGGACATTTTTCTATAAAAATTCAACATGAATCGGAAGAGGCATTTTGCTTCTCAGAGCGACTGCTATTGAAACCAACACCATAAGTTATTTATCTCAAAATTCTTATCTCGGACTCTTCTATCGCACTTCTAAGAATTTGCTGGTGTTATCCGTTCCTACCTTATTTACAAGGTCTATATCTCTGTCTCGACCACTTGTCCCTTCCTGCGCGCCCAATAAAAAAAGGCGACGCCGGCTGCCGTGAAGCCGTAACTGCCGTGTGCCAAATAAAAAAAGGACCTATCGCGTTCCATCGTAAACTGCCAATCGCTGACGCGATATATGAAAATAGCACTATAATAATTAAATTAACGTGATATATGTTGTATCGCTACTGTAACTATGTACCGCATTAAATAAAAATCGTTTTGTATATGCTACAAAAATTACTCCTAAACGTTTATCTACTGTTTTTTCTCTTTATAGGAATTCACTTCTCAATGAATTGTTGCTGAAAAATAAAAATTCCTCTGATTCATAATTTCGTTTCCAATACAAATAAACAACGTATCTGATAAATTTTTATTTCCACTTACTCTAACAGGAAAGAAAATTCGGACCTAACGATAAATTATACAATTGAAAAATAAAAAAATCGAAGTAGGATCAGGTTTCACAGCAATTCAAATGAAATATATACACAGTAAACGATAACGCGTGAAAAATACTAAATTTTTACTAATGTGTGAAAAAAATTAAATAGTACAAATCAAATATTAAATACTATTACTAATAATTTATTATTTATATACACACATTAACTAGTTATTTAAAAATAATTAAATATCTATTATATTCCATTGTTTTTTAGATATTATAGTAAGTATCAGAAATCGATATTTTTTTATACTCGATTCTTTTTCCAACATTATCCACTTCTACTTGTAAGAGCCAACTAAAAAAAATGCAAGAACATTGATAATTTGTTAGTTTAATAAAAGACGAACGGACCTTCTTAAGGACACGCAAAATTCACATACAAGCGCTTCGAAATGAACATACACGGTGAGAGATCGGTATTATATTTATATTTATAAAATTATTCATCATTAGAAAGCACATATGATCTATCTATATGACGTAATTTGCTACGCACACCCGCGTACGAGCGTGCCTACGAACAACGCACGCATCACGCATACACGCATACACGCATACACATACGCGCCTAACATCATCTTACCCATCCATCTATCTTGCATACATCTGACATTAGCACACACACACACACGACATACACAACATGTACATGAGTACTACCTTGTTCTCTCTCTCTTTTTCTCCTCCCCCTTTTCTTTCTCACCCTCCCTTTTTCTCTCACTCTCATTCTCACTCTCGTTCAATCTCACACTCTTTCTCTCTTTCGTTCTCTCTCTCGCTCTCGTACGCGTAACATACGTATTTCCGCGTTCACAGGCGAGTACATGCCTATGTATGTACGTGTACATATTCAGAGTACCTCACGGATGTGTGTTTTTTTACGGAGATTACAACTTTGTAACTGTTTTCGATTGGAAGAAAAAGCAACAAGGGACGAGCAGGCCAAGTGTTAAATGTCATCACAGCATCATCATTACCGTTATCGTCACTCAACTGCAGTCATCATCGTACTCGTTTCCTCGCGCCACGCGGAAAAAATGTATTTTATACTGTACAAAATATCAAAAAGCAACGAAAGTAACAACAACGCACGCGCGTTTTCGCTAGACACACGCAACGAACGAAAATTTGATTCCTCTTTTCTTTTTCAAATTCCTTTATTTTACATACACCTCTCTCTCGGCAGACCTCAATCACTAAGCGAAACAATCCAACTTCCGTAAATAATTTGTAAATAATCAAACGCGTTTCTTTTCCCGCTCTCGATAAAACTTTCGGAATTTTAAAGAACATCACGTGACGGACGCATACTATAAAATAACGAACGAGATAATAACATACTCTAAATAACGCTACTAATTGCCATGTGCGTCCGTCGAAATCACATTTGAAAATCACGCCGAAATGAAACGGAAGAGAAACACGCTTTTCTCGCGTATGTCCATTATCATCAAATTCGCGCATAACAACAAAAACAAGATTCCGCCGACGCGAAAGTCGCCGACGTCGTTTTCGCGTATCAACCCCCTTGCTTGAGTTTATAATCGCACGCGTTTAAAACCTCTAGTAGCGATTTCTTCCAACTTTTAATAAGTGGTGAACTTCCTGGAAAAATAAGACACTTGCGTGAGATTTCTTTCATATGTATGTGTACACGCGTGTACACACACACACACATATACATATACGCGCGCACGTGCGTATGTACATGCGTACGTACGTGTGTACATACGTACATACGCACGCACACGTAAACGTCGTGTGCGTATACGCGTGTAAGTGTAATTAGAAGATTTCTTTTTCTCATTTATATAACAACAGATGTCATTTAGAAGTAATTTAGTGTGCATCTAAGACCCAAAAGAGAATCATTACCGAGCTATGCAAAATAGAAGATCGATTTCCTCTTTTCTTTCTTTCTTTCATCGCGCATGTATAGATATATAAATATACGTCAATTTATATATCGATTATACATAAATAATGTCCGCTTCTATTATTTATATATAACGCGTACATAAACCCACTATACATATATATACATATACATTTATACAATATATATATTGTATTTATATCTATATATATATAAAGGTACTCTTACTATTAAATAGAAATATGCATATTCCAAGTGTTCAATAATATCAGTATCGCGATATATATAATAAAATAATAATATAATAAAATAATAATAATAATTCTTAATACTATAATATATAGTAATTGCAACAAGAATATTGGTAATAGTGATAATGATATTAATAATAATAATATAATATTATTAATAATATAATAATAAAATAAAATAAAATAATTAATAGTTATTATAATATATAATAATAGTTATAATCATATTAACAACAACAAGTATTCTTTGTCACATTTTGGTTGAAGATTCTTACAATCACAAATATATTATTCATAAATGTAATAGTCGAAAGGATGTTTTTTTTCTTTTAAATTAAGGAGAATATGTGAATAGAGTGCTCTATTTCTTTCTTTCCTCTGTGTACAATAATTAAATCCTATAAATAGTTTCTATGTTCAACAGCCAGTGGTATAGTAAAGTATACCTTTTGAGGTACCTACATAGTTTCCTCTCCCTTAACGCCCTTGCTGATATACCAAATACAATACTGACGGAGAACGCGACACGCATACACACGCACAAAATATGATACTCACACACACCTATCAGCAGGTAACATGCGGATGTGGGCTTATCTCGTCGGTATGCCTGCGATCGTTATATCGTATAATATCTCGGTATCGTTGTCCAAAGCCGGGACGAGCTCAACGAGAAAGAGAGATTTTTTCTCTTCAAAAAAACAACAAGAGAATTCTAGAAACTCGATTCTTCCCTCATCGCGATATCTCGAAACATCAATACCTCTTTTCCGTTCTAATACTCATTCAGGAAGTCTCAACATAGCCAAACGGAAACTTTTGGTCCTTCGAGTTTGAAAAATAAAAAAGAAAGGGAGGAAAAAAAGTCCCGCTGTTTTCCACCCTTTTTCTTTATCTCTTTTATTACCTCTATTTTTCTCATTCTCTCCCTCCTTCTTTCTCTTTCTTTTTCTCTCTCAGTTTCTCTCCTTTCTCGTTCACTCGCTCGTCCCATCTCCTCGACTGATAGACGAGCAACACATTCTAGAGAGCACCGCGCGCTAGTTTCGCATTGTATTTGGTGATACGTATATGAATACTGACTCCGTATGTGGCGTTACATATAATACAATAGTATCCATTACGTACAAGAGTGTATATGCGTTTTATAATTCTCTCTCATTCTCTCTGACTCTCTCATACTCTCTCCCTCTCGCGCTCTCGCTCTCTCCCGTACTTTTACGTCCTTGTATCTCCGTTTCGCTCTCCACACACTCAAACATATATTACATGTAATCCTTTACTGCGTAACGGGATTGTGGTGGCCTGCAGTCACTCGGACAGTAGTTTCTGCAGTAACGACGACTTCTGATCACCTCGAGCCACCTCCTCCATAGTAGCCTGAAATACAAAAGCTTTATGAAGATCGCGTTTATTTCTATGACCTTTATGTCAGCGGGGATTTCGAAGCCGATTGCGGGGAATACAGATCGATAGAGTACACGCGAAAACGTCGAGGGATCGTAGAATCCCAACGAGTCTGAATCTTTGGCACTCAAATATTCTGTGACTTCATCTCTGATATCTCGAATATTTACGAGTCCAATAGATTTGTACAACTACGAAAGCGTGGAATTATGTATCTATAGCACCAAAGATCTACGATCGAGTTTGCATGA
>NW_022639502.1:504581-563558 GCF_010583005.1 Odontomachus brunneus | reverse complement strand
GGGGGGGGGGGGGGGGTCGACAAAATTAAGATATAGATTTGAAAATTCCTGGGGAAGCAAACGTAAAGCCGAAATTTGAGATACTAAAGTTACAATAAATCAAAGGAATCTATAAATCCATTTCGATGAAACTAAGGATTTACAAATCCAACGTTTGTAGGAGCAAGGAGCACGGAGGAAGGAGCAAAATAATCTCTACGGCGGATTTGGATCAGTTCCCTGCGGTACAATCGGCTTGAAATCGCCCCAACGAATAAACAATCTACTACTATTTTTCGAACACTGATCTGTATCCTTACTAGCCTCGATAATGCAGCTCACAGCTATCTCGCGCATAATTTCTATCCGTATGTCCTTTTTCTCTAGGCTAATCCTTTAAATATTTGTGAGACCGCCAGGAACCGCGCGTCCGACTAGCCGAATACTCGAATCCTCTCGCTACTCAGACGCGCGGCGTATCCTCCGAGTGTGATAAATATATCTGCGAACTCCGGTACCCGAGATACAAACTCAAACAATAAGAACCGTACTGAAGCGACTACACATTTCAATGCACAACAAAGGCCGACTGTCGCAACAGTTCCTCGCGAGCAAAATGCTCCGTCGCTCTAATTGCTAATTAAATATTTTTTACCTCGTCATCGCCACGAATAAAAGGCTTCCTTGTTCCTACAAAACAGTTCTGAATCGCTCCGTTTTTAATAAGAGTACGCTTATAACTAGAAACTTCGAGATTCATTATATGACAAAGATCGTATTCATTATATTCTCAATACCTCCGAATGTAATTTTAACTTTCGTCGCACGTCGGTTATCAGTATAAAAACTGCAACCACAAAACAATTATTTTCTAAGAAAGTAGTAGAAGCTACATAAGAAAAATCGATCGACGTGATTGCGTTTCGGTCGAGCTACCTCACGGACAACTTTCTGATACACTCGACACGTAGAATCGTACAAATGGAAATTAGAGTATCCTTCTAAACGTTATATCTGCTTTCTATAGGACTAGCGAATTTCCTCATGCACAACAAGAACAACTGCTCTCCGAAGGAGAGACGGAGAGGAAAAAAGAAATTAAGGACTACGCGCATATAGAGATATCTAGTTTGCTCACTGTGAAAAAGCATTACGATACTATAGAGACATACGTTATACAATATAAGAAAAAAAAAAGATGGTAATACAATTACTGATTATTCCGCATGAGCTGAAGCTTGCGAACACCATCACCCTGTAGATACGAAAGGAGACAATTTGCTTGACACCGAGATATCACGTGGGCGTTCAAGACGGGAATGAGTACGTAACACCGATAGAATTCTCGAAAAAAAAAAACGTACAGCAAAAACCGTGTAATTCGAGGCGCTCCTCGAACGCGGACAATCGCTCTCTCGGTGTTAAACGAGGGGATACCAGTTCGTTCGTTTGATTTCAGTGACTCAACAAGAACTTAATTGACTTACTATCGCTCCTCGCGACTCTCGTGTCCCAGAATTGAATCTCTCGATGATTAAACTTTAAATAAGGATTCCGTTAAAAAAAAGTGTAAAACAAAGAGATCTACTCTGAAATTAATTAATCAAAGAACGGCATCATATAAAGAACAACGCACTCTCGTTAACTCCCTTCTCATTTTCAACCCTTTACAAACCACGTTCCGGTATCTGTACGCAGAAATGTAACAAAAACTGAATAATAAATGTCGTAGCCGAGTGGAAAAAATATATTTCGGACAAATAACGTCACGCCAATGCTCAGGAATCTGCATATATCCATATCGTTTGAATATTTTCGCGTAATAATAAGTCGCAAAGATTAACCGGATCGTCGAGGTCATATCAGCTTCTCGCCATACGCGTATTGAAACGATAATCGAAAGAAGTTACTCGTAGTTAATGCAGCCTGACAAACAAGTACAATTAGTTCTTGCACAAAAGTGTAATGCAACTCGTGTGAACGCGCGCTAAAAATTATGCAGACAGTGGTGGCAATTAACACGTTTAGCGTCTCGATGGAGTTCACTTCGAACGAGAGAGTCTACTTGGCGTGGTAACGAAATCAGCTTGTTCAAGTACAGCTACGTAAAAAAAATAAAAAAAAAACAGCGTTTCTTACTGCCGCAAAACACTGAGTGTAAAACTCCCAATGGTCTTGTCGAATTATGTTTCTTTAATTCAATCGCGTCGTGCAACGTGAATCTTTCCAGATAAAAAAACTAACAAATATGATTAAAAATAAATTAGCGCTGCATGATCTTGATTTCGAACGAAACATTTTTAAATCTCAAATGTATCTACTAAAGAAACAAAGCCAATATATAGGAAGAAACAAAAGTAAAAATAAATTCCACGACTGTGGAGCCAATATTTTTGGCTCAGATTATTGGAAATTCGCAACTTTACCCAATAAAATGTTAGTCGATTCTCTTCAACTCAACGTTCGATCACGTTCTACTTTAGCATTCGAAAGAGTGATAGAAAACTTCAACTACGGACACTACACAAGATTCGAGAGAGAGTAACGTTGTTGAAGTGCGAATATCGCAGCGATAACACCGAGACGTTGGTCACGACGTGCATGCAATTTTTCTATAAAAAAAAAAGAGAGAGCGCTATATGTGAAAAGAAAATAAAATAAGACGAAACAATAAGACGCAACACTCCCCCTACAAGTTTTACGCTCAGTGCGCGAGTAGAGAGTAAAGATCATTAAAACATGTTTCGTGCACAATCAGTTCTGAAGCCAAGCGTATAGAGGGAAGACATAGCATAACAAAATCAAAAGAGTACGTAAAAAGTAATTATATTGTCGGAATGGGGTTCTTACCCTGGAGGACGAGGGGGCACTTCCGGCGCTCCCAATGGCCCAGCTCTTGGCGGGGCCATCGCTAACCACAGCCTCACCTAGTTGGGACATCGTAACAGTAGGCGTTACCACAGTCTTTGTAGAAAAGATATTATGCCTTTCTTTACAAGAAGCGGGTGAGAGATTTGCACATGGTAAACGCGAGCGAGTTCAACGCGCGCTTCGGCTTCTATATTGACGCGGGCATACGCGACTCTTCCCGGTCGAGAGCTCGCTCTTACGCCGCGAAAGAAAGATTTTGCGAAGCACGAGGAGCCGAGGATGCGCACACTAAGATTTCAACGCGCGTTTCGGTCGAACGGAAACTCTGCTTCGTGTGTTCGATCGAGTCTTGTTATGCGTTTTTCATTACCGTTCGAGATGCGCTCGACAAAATTGCGCGAACGAAATATTTTGTCGGGTGTTATGGACTTGTGAATTGAAAAGAGGATTCGTGGGAGTCTAAAAAAGAATGTTCGATGCAAGTTGTTGTAGCTTTGTTAACTCTTCCACAAGAGAGAAGTTATGTCGGCGAGAGTTGTCGACAAACATTTCTGATATGAAGTAAACAAGCTGACTATACCGTCTCTTACTGATCTTAACAACATGAAAAAGAAATCGAATTTACTCAAGGCATTTGTTACAACCTGTCATTCCGGAAGAGTCAATCAAGGCTCAACTTTCGCTGTGTATGTCTGAGACTTGTTATGTAAATCTTACGAAGAGAGACGGGGCCTTAAAGAGAGATGCATTGTAATAAGTGTAATTAGTTGTAATAAATATCATAACCGTGTGCGATAAACAAATCGAGAGAAAATGTGCGTGGTATACGAGAAGGGGAACTCTGTATATATACACAACTGTCTATAATACTTTTTCACAGTATTCATTCCATTAAGAAAATTCACTTCGGTTCAAAACTTTTTTTGTCACTCTTACGTGCCTCGCACTTGAATATCCTTGACGAGTGTCCGCCGAATATGAAATTTAACTCCGAGTTTCAAGTAGCGCGATATTTACAAATGGATCCATGTACAAAGTCCTGATTTCTCTGGAGGTTCTCAATGAAGCTCCCAGAGCTAAACTGACGAGGCACAACTGCGTCAATTTCTTTAGTAGATTCGATTAACTCTCGTCACTCTCGAGAGAAAGAATGGATGCTAACAGAAAACTGTAATTTCATCGAAATTCCCAGTTTTGCTGCGAGCTATTCGCGTGAGCTTATTTTCGACGAAGTTTCGGATCTAAGTTACGGAACACAGCATAAAGTGTTTGTTCTCTTTGGTGCCGACAGACATACCTGCAGGCATTTGAAGCCTTATCCCAAGCACATCAAGATCGTCTTGAGAGACCTGACCGGACAGATTATTCTGTAGGTTGTTGGGCACTCTCTGTTGCTGCTGTTGTTGCTGCGTTCGTGCGCCAACAATCGCCCGCAATTCTTGCCGCACAAATTCCGAGGTGGCATTACCTGAGACAGCAAGAGGAAATTGTGTTAAACAACATGCCCCGTTACAACATATTACATCATATTTCCCTTGTACATCGCAGCTCTCGATTTCCAACTGTGTTAACTCTTTCGCAACGTATGGCGACTATAGTAACCGCTCACGAAACAAATAATTTTACAAATAATTATTAAAAAGAAGCCAAATACGCGTGATGCAATAAAGCATCACTTGCGTAAACTTGGCGTCTGTGGACCCTGTAAATATATATGTGTACACCGTATAATGTACACGCACCAGTTCTGCCGTAGAACGATAGCGTGGTGGCGGCCAATTTCGCCGTTGCGAAAGGGTTAACAGTATCGAAATCGGTCACAGAACTTACGTGACGATCTCCTGTTTTTATACAAATATCTTACAACAGTAACTCAAAATCAATATAAAAATATTTTTTACATGATATATTTGATTCTATTAAAAATAGAGATAACTCAGCTCATGGTTTAATGAAACAGAAAGAAAATGCACAAGCTGATTCGTACATCGCGTATTTTCCCTCCTACTACAAATTCTCCGGTTTATTTAGAATCTACTTATATAAATTAAACTACTTGCTAAACTATTCCCGTGATTATTAGATTTGGTTTCCGGGTTTGAGCCGCATAGATTCATCTTTGTTTGATTCCGACGTTTCGCGAACATTTCAGTCCGCTTCATCAGGGAGGAACGATGCCCGTGATTTTTTGTAATTTCTAATGCTGAATAATTTGGTACTTAAATCTGAAAGTTAAATTCTCTAGTTTAAAGTCCATTTAAAATACATGTCGAATAATGTTTGATCTGTAATGTAATGTACAGAGTGTGTTCACCGTGATATTCACTATATTTTTACCAGTTATAATGATTCGACAGGGAAATATCCAATTAAACAGTTTTTAAACGTCAATAAAAAAACAAAAAAACTTTAAAAACTTTTTTCGTAACAATTAAGGTTATTTTAAATTTTTCAAATAATATCATATTTTTTTTATCCGTAGTATTGATATTATAAAATCAAAACAAATTCAAAACAGATTCAATAGTAACTTATGTTATATTTGTCGTTAACACCTTGTATATTTCGATGTGAAACAATGTATTCTGTGCGTGTAAAAATAGATTTAATAAAATAGATTTAACAGATTTAATAAATCTTTAATTTGCAATTATTTTTATACTTCAATCTCTAATCAAGGGAAAATGCGCGATGTGTATAGCATTTTGTAAATTATATGTCACAAAATTTCAATCTCTTTTACAAAACCAATATTGGTGCATACGATATGGTAAACTGATGTGATAAGGAAAATATACGCAAAAAAAAAATTAAAAAAAGGGATTTACACATATATATATTAATCACAAGTGCTCGATGCGTTTTACATAAAGAAGGCCTTACTGTTAGTAAATGTTCCCATAGCACGTAGATATAAGCAGTGTGCTCGAATTTACTTCTTTACATCGAGAAATGTTATATTATACAGGTGAACACAAAGTATGACGATGAGAGAATGAGTAAAATGAAATTATGGCCGATATCACACATTTCCTACTTCAAATTGATCGCATTATCGAAGAAAGTAAACACAATATATATAATATAATCCCTGACATCTCTGTAATTTAACAATTTCAACATAAATTTAAAATTAAAAATTTCATTGCAAATTTATGCTGCTATGTCAATTGTATGTGTGTGTACGTGCGCGCGCGCGCGTGATAATGGATGTGTACGATACATTATGGTATATTAAATACAGATACATTATGATATACCCTACGATATAAAAATCTTCTAATTATTACGACAGAGCATACATCAATTCGAAATAATATCACAGCTTGCAAGTAAAAAAACAAATAACATTATTTCTCGTGAAAACAGATGATAAGTTGAATATCCTATATTTGCATTTCTTTTTAAGCTATTTTTAAACTAGATGTTCTAATTCTATAATGTCTCATATTGATATGTAAGAATATTGGAAACAATTTTCTAATGTCGACAATCTAGATAAATATTTTTTTTTAGTCAACATCATGTACGAAATACGTATATTGTTTTACAATATATCCTTACAAACTAAAATCGATAATATATTTAAAAACTGTATCATCTATATAAATTATCAAAAATATTAGGAAATAATGTACGCAAACTGTGAAGTATTTCAAGCTAAATATTTTACATTATGATTAACACAATGCCGTAACATTATAATATTGATTCCTCAATCACAGAATGTATCCCTGAGTAGTGCATATGATATGATTATGCCAAATCATATATTCTGCGAACGACTGGTGTGTCGGAGGAAGTAAAACTTACTTGGATATTGCAAATTTATACAAACCTATTTCGGTAGTACGAATCCTTCTTACATTAAGATATATCAACAGTTTTCTACTTCTTGATGTTTTATCGATGATTTATCGATTTAGATAATTCACCTCCAGTTCCGAGGTACGTTAAAAATAGATTTTAAAACGGAGATCATTATTTTTTATATTTCTTTTGTCTCTTCTATATTTAGAACCTGAAAATGTGAGGTGAAATATCCGGTGCATTAGGAACTACAGTTATCACAGAGAAACATTGATTATATTATCTTATCATTCAACATATGCAAAAAAATATGCGACCTACATTCCTACGATCAATCGGCGCGCTGAATCTGATAAATGAAAAACATATGAATATATTAAAATGCATTGATACATGAATGATTTTACATGACTAAGCACTCATGCTTTATTATGCATATTGAACGTGTCTCTTCGCCTTCACAATCAATTGTCATCTCACAATTATCAAATATCGGTCTCATTTAATGTGACCATCTAATCGTTTTAAGCAGGGTATATGTATATTGGTGTCACTGTATAAAATGCCGAATCGTAAGCAAACTTCAAGTTTTTTTAACGAATAAAGAGTGAAACCTTAAAAGATTAACTACCAGAACTATTAATCGATACTTCTAAATGGGAAAGAAGTGTTTTGTCTGTTTGATCAAAGTGCGGAGTAAATGAATACAATGTCTTGGTCAAGAATTTCCTATTGGGAAAGACGCATGATATACACATGAGATTAACACATAATATTCGCCGTATATATACATCGTGAGGGGAGACAAAGACAGAGAGAAAAAGAGGATGATGTGCTTCCGTATAGTAATATCATGCCTTGCACCTGTTCCTGGTGGTAGTGGTGATGGTGGGGGTGGTCGTGATGGTGGTACTCTTTTTAGAGCAAGGTGAATCGTTAGACATGTATACAATCAGAGGCATGAGAAATCAACTTTACATATTATATAGTTGAGCATGTATTACCAAATTATTTGGGAAACATTTTCGATCGGAATATTCCGTTTTTCCTAGACAACACAATAAAGATCAAGGGAATAACGGAATTACTTTGGTCAGAAATTCTTCTGAACAGTTTCATAATATCGATTTTCATGTAAGTAATAATATTCACTTGCTGGATACCAATTCTAATTAGAAACATTATTCATATTTTATTTTATTTTCGCGTTGGCTCTATTGACAGCATTCTGTTCTCATCGCGCATTTTTGAAGGATGTTTTTGAAGGAATGCATTACATTTCACCGTGCCTTTGAAAGTATATGTGCTGCACTGAGGCGTCGTGGTAATTTGAATAATGGAGTTTTTCTGATGGTCACATGACATTAAGTGGTCATATGACTTACCACCCATTTGGTGATTGACGGGATTACTGGGAGGCAGTGATCTGGCATCCTGAGCCTCCCCAGACGAATAGAGCGGGACTGACGTTCGATCGTAACAGAACTGACTGTTCTGCATGTCTGCTGTGTTGATACTATTGGCATTGGTGTGGTATAACATAGAGGTATGTTGTTGATTGGTGAAGTGTTGAGTGTTTGTGGCGTTGTGTTGATGTTGTTGAGTAGGTGTTGCCGGGCAAGCCGTGTGTGAATGACTAGGTGAAAGAAGAGGTTGCTCCTTACTCACGCCGCCGTAGTGCCGGGGTGAACCGACTCCACCTGCAACATTAATTGTGTCTATCTTCTTGTATTTCCTGGCTCGCCAACTTCGTTGGATATTTGAAGACTTCTAATTTTCGCCTTCGTAATTCGCATGCTAATGCTTAGTATCAATTGCCACGCACATAATATCAATATCGAGATCTATACGTTAAACAAATTAAACGATCGGCTGAATCGTTTCCCGAGAAATTCCCAAGAAACGTGTTTCGATTCCGCCGGTCAAAAGCTAGAAGCAGATACAGTCGTACGCTAAATAAACAAAATTCTCGTGTCTCCGGCTCGCATGTAAATTTTCAGCCTCGAACTAATACTATCTTCGTCGAATATAATAAACGCGAAAATCTGCGAATAAATATTTTATATTACCCGTCGATTACGAATGGATAATAGTAAGCATCGAAAAGTTTGCACAACTGATCATTTCTGATGTTTACGAAAAAATAAAAAATAGTTATATCTTTATTAAATCGATTATTATAAGAAATAAATAATTATACTAATTTACTAACTAATTTTCCCATATGCAATGTTGTAAACGTCAATGCAAAAATCATAATGCGATTGCTTTTATTAAAATACATAGGCTAAATCAATATCGCGAATCAAATTAAGAAAATTTAATTGAAGTTGATGTTTCGCGAGTAAAGAAAATTGTTAAATTAAGAAAATTTTGCATTCTTGAGATATAGCAGATAAGAAAATTACGATAAAGAAAACATCTCAATCATTTCTATTATAACACATTGTTTTGATTAGAAATGTAGCAGAGGCAAACTCTGCTACATTATTTAAATGTGACAAGTATTTTTCTTTTTATAGAGATTCGTATAAGACAGCAGTATCACGTAACTCTATTTACAGAAAAACATCGAGAAGTACAGGCACAAAAAGATACTAATAAAATCTATGCGCATATCCGACTAAACTACGCATGGCTTTTTCACATCCATCGTTTAAATAGATCAAACACAGTTTATTAAATTCAGTCTGCATATACTTACCCATTTCACAGAACAAAACGTTTCATATACTTCAATCACACCTTTCGTATCGCGCGTATAACGTTCAATTGCATATTGGTTTTTATAATATATATCAATTCATCTATATGAAAATTAGTGTTCGAATATCGGTCCGACGGTATCTTTGCTTCTATCCACGAACGAAATCGATTGAACAAGTTGCAGCCAGATGTAAAACTCGCATATCTACATGTTACGCAACAAACCTACCGCTTATTAATAGATTATGTAAACATGACCGCATCACGTCACAGTATATGTCTCTCGTCGTTTTTGTATGTTAAGTAATATTATATTAATAATACTTCACAAGCCATTTTACCATATATTGTGTTATTTTTATATATGGTGTGTATGTGTGTATGTATATATATATATATATATATATATATATATATATATATATGGGGAAGATTATTTTTAATCTAATTGATTACAAGTAACAAACAAGATAAGAAATAACTGCAGAAGTAACATTAATTGTAGCGCGGAAACTTTCCAGTAAAATGACTTTTAGAAGATGCTATGCCTGTATGCATAACGTTACAGCCAAAGCTCGAAGCGCAAAACAGCCAATTCCAAGCTTTGGTTGTAACACATCTTTAATCTTATGACTAAAAGTATAATATATCCGTAACTATTTATCCTTTATATAACACACCATCCCCCTAGCATAAAGTCGGCATAATATCAATCAATAACCAAGAACATAATCTTATCTTCGCCATTATTTCAAGTTACTCAATTTTAAGAGTTTATTTCTCTAAAAAACAGTTAAAATCCTAAACCTCCACATGTTTTTCAAGATGCAGAAGAATTCTAATGACTACAAAACAATTATTCTTTTCATTTTATTAAAATTACTCGCCCTGATTATTTTAAATAACCTTTATCATATTCCAATAAAATAACATACTGAATTACAGCTGAATAATACTAGAGAAACCTCTGTCAGTATAAAAAAACATTAAATTCCTTACCTGGCAACTGAGTTGTCGCAGAAGGTGTGGACGTGGTCCGCTGCAATCGATATTGAGCCGAAGGATTCGGTGCACCGGTATTGGGAACTGGTGGAAACTGACTGGTCGTCGGAGATGTAGGCGGAGGAAACGCTTCGGCAGGAAAAGGTGATTGCCGCGCGGATGCTGGGGTCCCTGGCGAGGGCATCGATCGTTGTTGCTGCTGTTGCAGCTGCTGCTGCTGCGCCGAAGATTGTTGTTGTGGCCTTCCCAATATTCTCGGCGAGTTACCATAAGTGCCCTGACATATATATGTATATATAAGTTAAATTCATAAAAAAACTACAAAAGACGAAAATAATTATAACTACAAGAAAAACAAGAAAAAAGAAATATATTATGTTAACTACAAGAAAAACAGAAATATGTTAACAAAATACTTATAGCTTGCAAGTTATTTTTCTACGCATTATATACTATATATTGCATGTAATACGAGGGTGGTCTGAAAAGTTTCCGTGAAGATTTTTCACCTCAACGTGAAGATAGCAGCACTTGTAAATAAAAGCTAGTGAATTTCGTTGTTCATCTGTTGACAGTTACTCACCGAAGTTTCAGCCATTTTGGACTCGCAGTTGTTATGTAACAGTCGTTTGAGTAAGTTGATGTGAGTGTTTTTGTGAAAATGGACAAAATCGAGTATCGAGCTGTCATTAAATATTTGTTTTTGAAAGGCAATACGCCTACGCAAATCAAAGATGAGTTGGATTCTGTGTATGGGGACTCTGCACCATCATTTACGACAGTGAAATTTTGGGCCGCTGAATTTAAACGTGGCCGTAAGAGCTTGGGAGACGATGAACGTTCAGGACGTCCAAAAACTGCAACTACCGACGAAAACATCGCCAAAGTTCACCAAATGGTGCTAGACGACCGCCGAATTAAAGTGAGAGAGATAGCAGAGGTTATGAACATGTCAAAAGAACGTGTTTGTCGCATATTAAATCAACATTTAGGCATGAGAAAGCTGTCCGCGCGTTGGGTGCCGCGTTTGCTCACGTTAGACCAAAAACGTGTTCGAATGAACATTTCCAACGCTCTGTTGGAGCAGTTTAGGCGCAATAAATCCGAGTTTTGGCGCCGATTAATTACTGTAGATGAAACTTGGATACACCATTATACGCCTGAAACAAAAATACAGTCCAAACAGTGGACTGCAAAGGGGGAACCGGCTCCAAAAAAAGCAAAAACTGTTTTTTCGGCTGGGAAAGTGATGGCGACTGTTTTTTGGGATAGTCATGGAGTTATTTTAATCGATTATCTTCAAAAAGGAAAAACCATTACAGGAGCATACTACGCATCATTACTTGACAAGCTGAAGGCAGAACTTGCGGGAAAACGGCCACATTTGCAGAAAAAGAAAATCCTGTTTCACCAAGACAACGCACCGTCTCACACCTCAGCGGTTGCCATGGCGAAAATCCACGAATTACGGTTTGAACTGCTTGACCATCCACCTTACTCACCAGATCTAGCCCCAAGCGACTTCTTTTTGTTCCCTCATCTAAAAATTGCGCTCGGAGGACAGAGATTTTCGTCAAATGAAGAGGCAATCACCTTCGTGAACAATTATTTTGCAGAGAAAAACGCCGAGTACTATTTCGACGGGTTACAGAGATGGGAGCATCGCTGGGAGAAGTGTGTAGATTTACAAAGAGACTATGTTGAAAAATAAAAAACAATTTTCAGAAAAAATGACTTGTATCTTTGTTAGGTCGGAAACTTTTCAGACCACCCTCGTATTTAACTTGCATAAATTCATTTTACAAAAAATATTAATTTAAATTCTCTCTATCTTGGAAAAAATAGAAAAGGGAAAAGGCGAAAGGAAGTCAGTACAGACAGTTTAAAAAGTCAGTTGAGCTCCGATTGATTCTAATTAATGTATATCTATAATGCTTGTGTGACTATTTTATATAAATATTTGATCATAAATTAATTCAATATATAACGATGACTTACACTCACTTGAGTCACCCGTGGCGATAACGGTTGTGGATGAGAGAATGACAGTATGCTAGCCGGAGAATGCGGCGACAGCCTCGCCGCAGCAGAGACTTGTTGTCCATTGTTAAAGTTGTTCACAATAGGACTGTAAAAAAATATGCTTGTGTAGTGATATCATCTTAAGATCTCCAGAAACGACTGAGACCTCAAGATCTTCACAAACGAGGGATACTCACTGTTGTTGCATCGTCGATGGATGGGAATAAGAATGAGCGAGTCGATGACCAGAAGGCATCTGGACGGATCCCCCATAACCTGGAGAAACTTGTGAATCTGGGACACTCGATCGCTAAACAAAAAAGAAACATCATAAAAATTCATATAATTTTCAGAATCGCTATATTGTGACAACTTGTGAATGTAATATTTTGGCTAAAATAACGATATAATATTATCTACAGAAAATATTACATTCTATATTCAACGATTTTGTCTCAACAATTTTAGTCATAATCGTTAGTTATTGTTTCAATAGAAAAATGGATGTTAATAAACATTATAAATTACGAAAATTTAGGACTTTTATACGATCGAACTTCTTTAATTTTTTGCTACCTTGCATCTTTACAACAAATTAACGTACCTGCAACGACACATTCGGCGGTGCAACAGTGTTGTTGAGAAGGTTGTCAATATTATGAATGCCTGCCGTAATTTGGTCCGTAGCAGTGGCGTTGGAAGGAATAAGCAGCTGCTGTTGTTTCTGCTGTTGCAGCAGCCTCTGCTTCAACTGCTGTTGTTGTTGTTGTTGCTGCTGCTGCTGCTGATGCTGTTGTATGAGTTTTGATCGTTGCATTTGCAATTGTTGCTGCGTAAATTGGGTGGTCTGTCTAACACCTGACTGAGTAGTATTAAACTTTATCCTCGGTTGTTGTTGATACATTGGTGGCGGTTGGTAATTGTGACTTGTCGTCGCGGGTGCGGTTCCCAACTGAAACAAAATTTAAGGATTTCGTTTACTTTATCGAAGAACAATATAAATTTCAATACGTTTAAAATGAAGACTTGAATAAAACTAATCAGAATTGAACAGTGTTGATAAAAGAAAGAACTTACTGCAGTAGAGTAAGCTGGAGGCGTGCCAGGCATAGTTATGGTGGAAGACGTCGGATTAACAGTAGTCTCGTAGGACATCAGCGCATTTTGAATAGCGTTAATCGCCATTTTTTCGTTCATGGCATTATTTGGCGGTGTTTCTCCTGTATCCAAGAGATTTGATATCCCAGACGAACCTATCAAATGAAAATAATATAATGTCAGATGAATGTAATATCATACAATGTACTTTTTATAATGACAATAATTCCACGGTCAAAGAATAATGGTTTTGTGCTACGTCATTATAATTACCTGTGATAGCATCTTCTGGTAAAGTGTCTATAACTTGATCTAAAATTTCTGACAGATCCGGATCCGACGACTGATTGTCCCCCCAGCTTGTTGGATCGGTGCTGGTCTGACGGTATTCTCCACTACCCGCAAACTCGGACTCGATTGGTCCCACTTGGGGCCTTTGATGCTACAAGAATATTACAGTTTAAAAATATTATCGGAAATAATAAATGACTAATAAGAATTACTAATAGTACTCACAACAAATAATAAAAATTTAATAATCTTAAACTTACTTATAAGTCGATATTTAAGTTTAAATTAATATTTATTTTTAGGTTAATAGTCGTTAGTTTTCTTCTTCCTATTTTTCTCTTACCTGACTTAGTATATGACTGAGGTAGGTATTGGTTGGTTGACGAGGTAGTTGTCTCGACTGGCTTTGGAGAGGAGTACGTGCCGATGTCGCGGTCGTCGTTATCGTATTATTACCACCAACTGTTTGCATACTGCCGCCTGCCCACGGCTGCTGCTGCGACTGCTGTTGTTGTTGCTGTTGCTGTTGCTGCTGCTGCTGTTGCTGCTGCTGTTTCACGCGAGGCAGTTTATCCTAAATAAATATTACATGATTATTGAGAGATGTACTAAAAATTATATATATATATGACACACAAATATATACTAGTAAGCACATTAAGATTTACATTTACATTTTAAGATTTACAGAATTATTGATAGAGACATAGCTTAAGAGATCAGTTTTGAAAATTTTGATTCTATGTAATTACAATTGTGATTTCTTGTTGAGGAATCTATTATGTTGATACTTCTTTATTTATATTGCTAATATAAAAAACATAATTTCGCCCTGATTGGACATTCGAAAAAAAAAAACAAGATGATGTCATTACTTGCAATAAATAAAGGATTTAATATTCAAGATATACCTGTGGCGTTGCCGATATCACAGATGCGGGAATCGGTGGGACATTAGTTGTCTCCGGCTTTATCGCCAACAGGGACGCCAACATCTTATTTTTCTCCCACAGCCTACTGTTCGAGTTAATCGAGGAGCTCGTGCCAGAAGAAGTTACTTGATGCGAACCATCCATCGACCGTTTCACAGCTACATTCATATCACCATCTTCGCCCGCCGGTCTTTTCTGGCCGATCTGAGTCGTACTACCGAGACTGAGGTGATCGCCCGACTGTGACGGAGATGATGTCGTGTTCCGGTATCCAAGACTCAGCAACAAGAGATCCTCCTTCCCGCGAGAGTCTTCCCGACTTTGCTTTATTAACGTAAAACAAATTTCATTTGCTTACGAAAATCTATTGCGGTGAAAGGTGATTGCAAAGAATAGAAATTCTTTGATATTTATTTTTTAACTTTTGCTTTAGTGGCACTTATTTAAATAAAGACTACATACACATCGATGGTCTACATTTCAGTGATATTATTCCAATTGCCGAGATGAAAACAATATTAAATAAATAGATGATTAGAGAAGAATCTATTCTATATTAGCTTTAAAAAAAAATTTCTAGTCCTAAGCAGGAGGTGAAGAAAATTTTATACATGTCGAAGTCAAATAAACCATATTGAATGAGAAATTCAAATTTTATCTTTAAAAGAAAACTAAGGAATATAAACCTTAAAATCAAAAATACTATCAACGAACAACAGATACAAAGTTGTTTTACACTTGTATTCATATATATTTATATTCTTTAATAAGAACAGAAATCATCAGGTTTACCTTTTAAAAATTTTACCTTGTAAAACATAAACTTTTGTATAATTATGACGCTATGACGCTAATTAAAATCTATACCTGTTGTTCCTGTAGTTTCCTCTCCTCAAAAAAGGATTTCCTCTCTTCATCTTGGTCTTTCATTAGCTGTTGTAAAAGTTCGTTTCTTTTCTTTGCCCCGGCACGACTCTCTTCGTCCTCATCGTCATTTTTTTCGTTCAATAGCTAGAAACAAAGAGGTAGTGTCATGGCACAGAGAAAAGTATAAATAACAGGATTTAAACTTAATAAGTTAATCGACTAATCATTTAACTAATCATTTGAGAATTTTACTATGATAGTCTTATGTTTTCAATAATTCCCTTTGTTTATAAGAGAAATAAAAAAAACAATTAGTATTGTGCACAAAAATTTTTATTTGAGTATATTTGAAAAAAAAAATATATAGATTAAATTAAAATTTATGACGTCGAAAATAAGAAAATACATATTGAAAGTTCTTGAAAATACGTTGAAATAAAATGATATGTTTATAAAATGATATTTGCAATCAATCGAGCAGACCCGTAAAATATAGTCCAAACATTTTCTTTTTATTGTAACAGTAAATCAATAAATAGCCGTAAAGTTAACGTGACAAAATCATGAGAGAAGATAGGTTAAAGAAGAAAGTTGCTTGTTACAATTTTACTGTAATTATCGTAATTTTACGGTTATTTACTGATTGTTCGAACAAAAAAAAAGTATTCGAACTATTTTACAAGTCTGCTTAATTGATTGTAAGTATAATTTTATGGATACATTTATTTTATCTCAATGTATTTTACGAGAATTTTTATCGTGTATTTTATCGCTTTTGGCGCCATCAAGAGTTCCGACGAGAAACTAGGATCGTTAAACTGCTTATTTGCTTATAATAATGGTTATGTATAGTTCATGTATTACCATTAAACCTTAAACGATAAGGTGAAGCAGCAATAATGAGTTACCTGCAAGAGCATGTTGTTTCCGAGTGACGATTTCGAGTGTTCCATGCTACTAGACTTCGGTATGTTGCTGGGACTCGTGCGCACCTTATGCTCAGAGTTATAGTCGTCCTCATCTGGCTGATTCAATAGTTTCTTCAGTATCCTATGACTACCCGAGTCGCTGTTCATATTGTCCTGACTGTCCTCACTCGGGCCCTTAGTCAACAAATTTCTGAGTCTACCGGATTCAGTGGACACAACACTATTGTTCTGAGTTTCAACAGCGATAATGGCGGCACTTCCGCTGCTATTACTGTTGTTACTGCTGGTCCTGACCGTCGCGCTGTCCATCGTACTATTGCCACCTGCGCTACTATTGTTGGGACAACCACTCTTACTAGTGTCCTCGGTACGTTTTACGTTCGTAGTGGCATTACCACCAGTGGTATTGCCACCATTGCTACCACCGTTGTTGCTACCAACACCACCAATGGCGGTGTTGCTCAATGTGGCTGTCTGCGTGGACTCCTGAAGAGGACTGAAGGGGAACGAATTGCTGAAGGTATGAGCGGCGCTGACCGTGGTTGGGCTGAACGGACGTAGAGGACTACAATGGGGCGCTACCGCCGAACTAGAGAAGGTCGTTCCCTGCGGACTCGGTGACGCCGTTGGGGCTGGCTGCGAAGGCGGTCGAGAGTTCGGTGGTCCGCTCGCTCTCGATTCCGGCCTATCCGTCCATCCGGCAGTGCTGTCCAAGTCCCACGTAGAAGTAGGGAAGAAGTTGAAATCCAGCTCCACATTCCCCGGAAAGTGGTTGAACGTATTACCGGCCGCGCTTAGCGAAGTGAGGGGGTTACACGAATCACTACCGCTGCTGTTGCTGCCAGCGACACCCCCCGTGCTAATAGTGATCGAGTTCGAAGACGTAGCAACGTGCGAGGCAGCCGCCATACTGCGAGCACTGATACCACTCACTTGACCGTTCAGATGCGCGACGGACATCAACGGACCACCCACGTTATTGTTATTGTTACCGTTATTGTTATTACTATTATTCGCGCGGTTGCTAGAGTGTCCCGAGCACACTTTGTTGTTGGAAAGCTGACCACCCTCGATAGGCATTAAATTATCCCTATTATGGACAAGAAAATAAAATATCACATTTATATTTTTCTGCTAGTTCCAATGATTAGAGAGAAAGAGAAAGAGATGGATATATTATTTGTGTTTTTTATATTATCTTCCGCATTTGTATTATTCTAAACTATTGAGTAAATGTAATGAGTAAAAAGAGCATGAAAACATACCCGATGATGGAATTAATAGCCATCACGTAGTCGTTATCGTGCGTGTTATTCATCCCTTGGAAAAATCTTGACTTTGTTTGAATCTTAAGGAACTTATCAGAACTAACGCGCAGTCGATACACAACACTCGGACTACTTTTTACTGTATTTGGGTCGTTTTTGCGCGTTTCGTTCAAATGCTTCGTGAGCGTACTGAGATCATGAGGGTGGCACAAATCCGTGAGTGACGTGCCTATCAGGTCCTGAAACAGAACATGTTCGTATGATTGTATTGTTCTTTTAAAAATTAATACGCTACGCATATACAAGAAAATATACATATGAGAGCTGAAATAAAACTAAATATATTGTATTCTTGTAAAATATTCAATTATTTCTTCAAAATATGTTCTTACCTTGGTTAGGTACTTGGAGTAAACGGGGGACAACCAACTGATGTCGACCGTGATAATCTTCCACGTAGTATCTAATTTGAAGGTGAACTGTGGAACGGAAGTACCAATCGGCTTCTCGTTTGGCGATACTCTACGCGCTACGCACATCACGCAAAGACCAATGTCTGACGACTCGGAGGACACATCACCGCTCTCCAGACGATCAGCGTTACTTGGCAGAACAGCAGAACAGATTTGCATAGACTCGTATTTCGATACTCGTTGTTGCTTCTCTTCCATAGTCACGTCCTTATCATCCGGAGGCTTCACCAAGAAGCGGCAAGTGAAAGTGCGGTTCCTGGTCTGAAGCTGCGGATCGTTCGTCCAGCCTGTGATATGCAAACTCGTCAAATGACAAATTGAACACGTATCTATTAAGGTATGCTTCCTTCAAAACGTGATATCTTAATAACTCCATTTTATTTATTTGACATTATTGAGCAAAATGAACTCAATTTCAAAAGAACTAATTGCGTTATTATTTATTAATGTTAATCGAGGTTAATATTCCGGTCTTATCTGACAGATAGATATTCATTCCTTCTTAAATAATTAAGGTGCGCTTTATGATGCGCTATTAGATAATGAATTGAATTTTCTGTTTAATTTTTGTAAGTTTTAAAGTAAATATTCTAATATATAAATAAATATTTTATTAAAAATGCATACAATATAGTTTATTCCTTTTCCCATAATTAGTAGATTTTGTGAATATTAGTTACAAGAATTGAGATATGTATCTCACAAATACTGCACAAGCACTTTTGTCTGGCTTGAAGCGCGAATGTTAATCTAATTTCACTTATTTATTGTTTCATGGAAGATATTTAGATTGATACCGAACTTGAAAATCTGTCGTAAAAATTTAATAGCTGGCCTAATTATAAAAACACGTAACGTTCGAAGGAGCAGAAAGATTCTGATTCTATTTTTAGGAACGTAAGTAAATCTATTATTTACTAATTAATTTTAATGGAACTTTAGTCAAAATTTAATTTATAACTTAAGAAATAATTATATAGTACAATATTTATATAATACAATATTTAATATTAAAATTTAATAAGTTAATGCTGTAGTTTCCAAATAGATTCTGACTACGGAAAAAATATTTCAAATATTCGTGCAAAGATTAGCAAATAAATAACGTTAAAGGATCTCAAATGCACAATCTACAAGTAAAAATGAACTAAAGACAATCTGAAACGCAGATATGAGAGTACGTGAAATAACTAATGAAGAGTGTATATGTAAATAAGCACATACGACAATAGCGATCGTGATAAAGAAGAAAGTGATAAAATTTGTCAAGACACGTATACTACCTCTTAAATTTATGGAGGCCAACCGCCTCATCCAAAAACACGAATAACAAATTGAAAAATGAACCACGAACTCTGAAGAGCAGGGTTTTTTGTGAATTGGATTACCCGTGACCTACTGATCGCATCTATCTCCAATCTACCCCATGGGTATTGAGGGTACCCCTCGAGGAAAGGAGCGCGATGCAGATAAGATACTCACTTAAAGACACAGGTAACAAGTTGGGCATGAAGTTGTTGTGATCTCCATGGTGAATGATGTTGTAAATATCTTTCCCGAGGACATCGTCCTTCGTGTAATTTATGTAGTCTTTTATGTTATCCGTAACGTATTCCACACGGCCCTCCGTATTTACAACAAATAGAAAGCCGTCTAGCGCCTGTAAAGATCGAACGATGTCAACAATATCACTGAGCATCGCTAGATTTCGTTAAATACATCAAATGCATCCGTGAGAAATTTTTTTCTATACTATATAATTCTTTACATATAACAGGTACCTCGAGTAAAACAGAGCCAACTTGATCGTTGGACAGTATGTTCGGATTCGACGAAGACACTTCTCCCTGTTGTACGGCATGACTATTGGAGCCCTCTTGTTGCCTAAAGTGCTGAATCTGGAAAAGAAAAAATGAAACAACTGGTTAGAACACCTCTCCCACATTACAGACGGCGTAAAGAATCTCAAAGTCATAATCTTTCTTTTTTATTCTTGGAATACTCCGTATATAAAAGTTGTGCAATGCAATAGATAAAGCGATATGTTATCGGTTGATAATAACATTCTGACTATTCGGTACATAAAATGTATGATACGAGATCATAGGATAGTATCTTCACCAAGTTCGGATTTCATAAATTTTGGGACAAAATTTGCGCATATTGCAAACGCTCTTCGACAATTATTAAAATAAATACATATCACACATGTGTTTACACATGTCTCGCTTAAATATCGACTGTTGCATCGAGTTTCGACGAATTACCCGCGAATAAATTGAACGGTATCAATATGAGAGAAAAGTTTGTAATTCGTTAAAATACAATGATTTAGTGTGCATAACGTGAATTAATTCTCGGCTCTTGTAATTTCAATATCGAGGTAACTGCGAGGGAAATGCTTTTACCTCACATTTAGACAATCGTCGCGTTTACTCGAACGTTCACTTCGACGCTAATGTCCGCACAAAAGCGCCGTGTACAGAAGCCTCTCTGACTACACCGCGGACGAAATAATCTTTAATTCTCTCCGTCCAAATGACGCAGCGGTGGCGGCGGCGGTGGTGATGGTGTAGTGGTGGTGATGGTGGCGCATTTCCATCGCGCCGTTCAAGTTATGCGTGACGTGATAATGCGAGAAAACGACTGACACCGCTTTTTGTGTGCATCTCGACACACGCACCTCGTCGCAGCCGCCGCGCGAGCGAAAGCGAGATACGTCGGCGCGATTACGATGCTATAACAAGTCGTTTTCAAATGATGTCACGCCGCGAATGGGACGCGCGAAATCATGTTGCGACCGAAAATCTCGCCAATTCCAATTCATGTCGTTTTTATATTGTGTGTAAGCCCGACGTGGCTGTCTGTCTGTCTTTAAGTCTTCCTGTTGATTCCAGTGAAACCTACCTAATTCGTTAACGACATGTGTTTTATCATGTTTTGATCTCTCCTCGGTCTCGTCAAATGCAAAACGCGGTGCGGTGTCGGCTTACTCTGCTTCCAAGCGAAAGTACCTTGCGGATTTGCAAACGCAACGTTTCGCAGAATTGGCTAGAACCACCCTACATGCATCGCACCGCACACGCGCTCTTCCTGGTTCGGCGTGCGCGCGGTGTAAAACACGTGTACGTGCACGTGTGCGTAATAAAATGAAACATTCGAAAATATATGAGGGCGGAACGGTTAAAGTGGTAAATTGTTGATAGGCAATGTTCACACGCGCGATATACGGCCGCGCATCACTTTTACGAGGCGTGTGATATCAGTGAAATAAGAGATGGTATCGCACGCCAGAGATACGAAACAAATAATCCGCTCGGTGGTAGGACAGAATTTATCGTTAGACATCCGGCAACGTTGTTTCTACATGTCGAAACAGATTTGTCGTTATGGAGAGGCTACCAATAGCGACTGTAGCAACGACACAAGAGAGCGGATAGATGGGAGAAAGACACGCGATATATCAATAGAGAAGTGGTAGATAAAAAATACATCGAATTGAGTCAATAGTGCGAGGAATGTTGTGATCATGGCAAGTGATGAGAAAAATACAGTTTATGAAAAAAAGTGAGCACGACCGAACGTAATGTAACGTGGCTTCCAAGTCGCTTTTTATTACTTACGCTTCGTTCTTTATTTCTCAATACTCGAGATTACTGATCTTGATACTCGAACGTTCGTAGCTCAAATGGAAGAATACGCGTTGGTGCACCGTGTAGGTGAAGTCAGGTAGATAACGCTAGGTCTGTCCTTTTTAGCTCACAGCTGGGTTGCACTTTTTGCCTTTAAACAGGTACATAATGCAAATGATATACCTATGTTTAACCTAGCGTTAAAGGGAAAAGGTACGAATGACCTGTGCGGCACTGACTCAGCTAAAAAGAACAGGCCACTTTCACCTACTGTCGCGAAAGCTGAGAAGATCATCTAGGAAAATTCCAAGCTCACGACAAAAATTGAGCGCGCAATTTGCGAAAAATCGATTCAATCGCGAATTCCCCCGCGATGCAGATCGACACATGTATCGCTGGAGTGCTTTTGCCGCGGAGAGTTAAATCTCTGATCCTTTCAGACAACTGGTCTCAAAATTTGATTAGAGTATTGCATTTTTCCAACTTTCAGATCGATTCTAGCGAGCGCTATTCGAGGAAAGTAGACTGAACAGCATCATCGTGCTACAGGAGAGAAGAATCTAGAAATTTAATCTCACTTATTCACGTAGCCCCGATCTCAGAGAGGAGACCAGAGGAGGCCGCTTCTCGGTACGCGAAGCTGAAATTTACTTTACCGGATGAAGGGTTTAAGCGAGTATACGAACCTGAGGAGAACGGGCTACGGGCCGCACGTGTGTGCGCGAATGCATGCGTGTATGTGTGCATCGGCTCGGTTTTTGTACTGTGTGCACAGTCCATTAGCCGTCGCGCGCGCGTCTGTTATCCGTCATTGCGTCAGACCGCGCTAACGAAACAACGACACCACTCAGGACTTTAGGAAGTGTCCGAGGCGAGCCCAAGAAAGTCGTTGCCCAAATGTAACGCATGCAGTGAAAGCTACGTAACTCGATAAACCACGTCGCTGGGTGCGCGCGTGCACGAGACACGTGGACGACGACGACGTGCGCGCGCTGTATTTTAAAGTGCAAATCGAGCAGCACTATCGTCGCGAGAACTTACTTTGCCCGACGAATCTGCTCGGACAACATTATTCTCCTCCTCGTATGAAAATTTATGCCTTTACACAAATAGTACCACTTCTGAGTAATATGTAAAATGTCGTTGCAGTTTTCCTTGAATAATAGCAACTATGATGCACGGACGTAAACGCGACGCTCGACGTTTATAACGACACTGAAGATACCCTTCCCTAAACCCCAGTTTATAATCGATAGTTACAAACATAAATCCCACGTAATTTGTCAGCTGACCATAAGCAACGAATTAACAATTCTGCACACGTTAACAGAATAAAGCAGTTAATACTTGACTGATAGAAATTTTAAATACACACCGTACAAAGAGAACATGAGAATTCTGTATTTAATCGAAAACTGTCTCTTATGTTGACAATGCTGCCGACTGAGTTGATCGTCGATTGATCAACTTAGCTAGAATTTGAAGAAAATCACCGTAGGTCCAGTGAGTGTTCAGGTATTCATAATGTATTCAATATTTGTTTGTAAATATTATTCCTGTAAATAATATAAATATAAATCAAGTCTAAATGGGAGCTTTTATATCGTTTACATGACGTCGAACTAACATTACGATTAGTAATGTAATTACGTCACGCAATGTCATCACCGTGAAAGGAATCGCGCCGAAACACTTTCTCCTCGCGGAAGATCGTTTCGTGCGGCAGAACATAAGAAACGATTCAACGCGCGTTTAAGATTATCTCTCCCTCATTTCCATTATCAGCCGCAGCTTCATTATCATTCTCAACGCGACTTGAACGACGTAAAAGCGCAAGTGGAGCACATCGCATTGTACTGGGTGTTCAACTATGTGTCTAAAGGGATTTTAAGAACTAATTCCTCAAAAAATTCGAAGTCCAAACTCTGTCTCCGTATTTTCGACTAAAACGACTTTAAATCATTTCGATAGCGTTTAATCATATTATAAGCTCTATATTGGTTAGGTATAGCTTATGATGCCATTAATCGCTTGAAAACGCTATTAATTCTTATCTCAAGATAACGCATTAGATTCGAAAACATCCAGAAAGGCATTACCCGTTGAAACAATCGACGATAGGATATCTTCTCTAACAATAGATTGTCCAACTGAACTGTCCGAGCTGATGCAAACTGGTGCAACGAGTGTGACAAATATATTTTGTAATCGAATCTTAAGGTCGTTTTAAGTTAACTTTCAGATGTTGTACGAATTATTTCATTGATTATAGAATATCTGAAGATGAACTTAAGATGATCTTAAACATAAAATCCGACTATGGCCGGTATTCATAGTCGAATCTTATTACAAGACCGTCTTAAGTAATGTTTTAAGATGCGAATATGGCTCTGTGATTGAGTGTTCATGACATCTTAAGACAGCACTTAAAATGATCTTAAATATAAGATCAGACTATGAATACCGACTTATGAATATTGTCCCTGAAGTTGTCAGGATCAAGATCTAGTTGTACCCTCATAAAACTAGACCCACTTACCGCGTTCCTAGTTTACAACGACCGTCGTCTCGGGAGAAGATCGCGTTGTCGCGAATTACTATTTCAGACGATCCAGATACGGCGCCAGCAGTGTCTCGACTCACGACGACGACAACGAGCGCGCGCGCGGAATTATACGCTGCCGGAATTCCTGCGTTACCGGCCGACCGGAATTCACGGTCGCGTGGAAAAGGCGCGTCCTTGAGCTCGTATCTCGCGGCGCCGATAGATCGCGCAGCCGTAATCGGCACAGTGCGATCTGAGAGTGTGCGGCACATAGCGCGGCCGTCGTGGCCTCGAAAAGTCGGTGACTCCAGCCGGCGCGGCCGAGTCCGACAAACGGTGTGTATATGTGCGACGTTGCCGCTAGTCGCTCCTCCGCTGGAAACGGCGAACGTGAGTGTACGTATATATATATATATGTACGTACATATCGCGAATGCACACACGTGTACGGGCGTATGTACGTATACACGCGGGAGTACGCGGAGTATGTGCCGCGCGCACGTTTCCCCTGACGAGCAGCGTCGTGTCGCGTCGCGTCGCGTCACACGTCGCCTGTGATAAATTCCTCTTTGGTTTTCCGTCGTGGCGTTTCCACGATCTCGCCGATCGAACGGCGAGAAGAAAAAGAAAACGCGACGACAAAGAGATGTCTTCTCTTTCGAGCCGCGAATAACGCACATCGCAATCTCAGGGGCGGCTTAAGGCTATCGCGATAAGAGCCCCCATTTTAAGAGAGAATAAGAACGATTAAGGACGAGAATAGATAAAGCTATCAAGAATTTCCGAATTAAATTTCGTGATTTTTGATGTGCGTAACGTGAAGCAATATTAGAACTTCGCACCTTTACCGGATATGTAACGTAGAGTAATATTACAATATCATACTTTTTGCTGGACGGGGCGCAAATTGTATCGAAGCCGGTCCTGCGCGACTCCTTCATCCTGATGATGTCGTCGTCATCGCGAGCGGAATCTCCAACGGTCCGATAAACAAATAGCGAGATATCAGGTGGAGGGGCAGCAGGGAAGCTGTTTATGAGATAAGCGGGTCGAGAGAAGCTGCATGTGTATCTTCTCGCTAGAAATTTTCAATTGACTACCTCGATCGCGTATCGCCGGGCCGCTGCGCATAACGCCACCGCGCAGATGACGTCACAAGGCGAACTCTCGCTCACGTTCTCTCTCCCTCTCTCTGCCTTTCTTTCCCTCCGTTTCTCTCATTTCCTCTTTCGCTCAGGTAGCTCGAGTTATAGCGGCGCCGTTTGGAAGGTTTCCTATTGGCCTCGGTGACGTCACTCAAGGTCACGTGACAAACTCTCGGGATGGGAACAGCGATTCGTCGCGTGCGAAAAACTCGACCGTCCACGACACGTCTTTTTGATTCGCAAGACGAAGAGTGCGAATCCTTCGTGACGAAATTTCTCTTCTCCCTCTCACTTTCCCTTTTCTCCTTACCTTTTTTCCAGTCGACGATGACGACGGAGAGAAAGACACTCTTCTCATGGCGCGGCTGGCTCATCGGTATTGTCTGTCGCACGAGGACTCAAACACGTGCTTTCCTGCAAATGGCACGACTAACATGCTACACAAGAGAGGACAGACGGGAAGTCGATCCCCTTTCTTCCCTATACCCCTCCACCATGCCGGTAGCGACAATCGGTCGGTTGGTCGGTCGGTCGGTCGGTCGGTCGGTCGGTCGGTCGGTTGGTCGGTCGGTTGGTCGGTCGGTCGGTCGGACGAACGCGGCCGAACACAGCTTGCAGTCTACGAACTACGAAACTCGGCCGCGCGCAGCAGCTGAGCGCAGCTGTATGAAGTTGGCCCCGACACCACTGCGAATTCGATTCTCGATTCGCCCATTACCAGTCGTAACATTCGGTTATGGGTATATCATTAAGCAGTCGCGAAGATGAATTTCTGGAAGCAAAGGCAGCTCGCACCATCTGCCAAACGCAGCTCGAATCCCTCGGGAGACACCGAATGGTATCAACACTTTTAAGATATAGATTAGTATCGGAGACTTGTCTGACTTGCGCGTAATTAATATAATATCTATATTGTTGTTGAGTCATATTTGTCAATAAATCTGTTCCTAGACAGGACAAAAGGGACTTGTTAAGTCTGATATCGCAATTTTTAAAATGTTGGGTAGCGCGTGTCGGGAAAATGCACGTTGTGCGTTTTGATAAGTAACCGGTTCTTTTTTGCTGCACTCCTTGTACAATGAGACATATTAATGACCATGGACATAAAGCCCGATCTACAATAGATGGAGTAAGGAGTAGGAGTAAGAAATAAGCAGTAAGTAAATGGACCAATCACAATCGATTATTCTTGAATCGTGAGAATGGAATTGGCCAATTTGCTCACTACTTTTTTATTTCTTACTCCTACTTCTACTCCTTACTCCATCTATTGTAGATCGAATCTAAGAATATAAGGACGGAACGAAAAGTACGATTATAGACGAGGCACTGTGAAGCCTAAGTCCCGATCTATAATAGGTGATTTAAGCTTTAAGAAATTGATCAATAACAGTCAAATTTGAGGAGAATAATCGACTGTGATTGGTCAATTTCTTAAGGCTTACTACATCTGTTGTAGATCGGAATTAAAGGGCAAGAGGGGTCGCGGCCATGTTGGTATAGAAATTTTGTATAAAAACAGCAACCGTCATCATTTTAGTATATCAACTCCATTACAATCATTCCCTTCACCCTTTGGGCTTCACCCCCGCAACAATTCGCTCCGTCCATGTATTCTTACGTCCATGTTAATGACGTCTTTATTGAGTGTAAAAAGGTGTTGATGTGCGTGCCACCATAGGCTCTCGGATGCGTATTTATCCGAGGGGACCGAATCTATAATACACGTTGAGAGCCTAGAGGTGGCGTACACGTTACACTTTTCTACACTTAAAAAGGACACTATTAATACACTTAATCGTACTAGGTTGCACCAGTTCTCTTCTCTTCTTTCTTCCATCAAATGTGCACCTGTTTCTTTTTAAGTAAGCAAGTGTTTATAACTCAGCAAAAAAGATGTACGGTTTAAACGCTTTTCTCTATATATTCCAGGTCGCAACCGATCCAAAGATCCAAAGAATGTTTTCGAAAAATTCCAGAAAATAAATAAACTATCAGCTACGTAATTCAAACTGCATCGAGTAAAAAGTATTTAAACCGTTTTGAAATCAAGAGTATATATCTTGTTTTCGTTAGAATTTGGCGCCCTCTTCACGTCTTAATAGTGTTTTCTCGAAAACATCACGCGTAATATGTTTCTCTTTGTGAGACGAGCCAATGTTGCTCGGCCGTATTTGAGAAATAAAGAGAAAAAGAAGAAACCTCTTAAAATTTCAGTCCGAAGGCGCGGGGCCTTCGTTCGCCATTAGACACAGTTACGACACATTATCGACTCCTAAAATTTCTAGGCTCCAAAATCGCGGCCGGTCCGGACCGTTGGTTCGCCAATGGGGAAGCGCACAACCTCGGTCGATCGTACCACCGACTAGTGAGTCAAGGGCTTAGCCTTAGCCGGCCGTTATGCAACTGCTGCTTCGTGTTTAGCCAATGATCGCACGGCCACAGCTTAACAAAGGCCCCGGGACCCGTAATTATCGGTGAGTATCGTTAGCGAATTAATCGCGTATCGGCTGAAAAGAAATATCGTAGCGTAATTGCGTCTTTGACCTTTCGAGCGGAGCAAACGATGCGATCGTCGGGCGGCGATGGTAAATAAAACGGAAACGGAAAATCGAGTCGAGCTTATCGCAAAAAAACGTGGAACTGCAAAATGCGCACGGCATTGCGCGAAAATATATGTAAATCATGCAAATCAGCCTGAAAGTGCAATTAGACTCGAAACAAACAAAAGTATATAAAAGAGTCTGTCTGTCTCTCGCGTCGTCTCATCTCGTGCGCGCACAATCGATTCTTTTCTTTTGTTGATTCAACTCGAGCCAAGAAGACTAAATACGCGAACGTCACGCTCGGGCTTCGATCTAAGCTGGGAAAGACGATAGAATAGCCGCCAGGTGAAAGAAGCGGATCGGGTTGCGTCGAAAAAAGAGGCATCGGGCTGCCCGAAAAATCGGTGAGGTCGACCGAATTCATCAGGTCGCTCGAAATCTCTCGGATTACTCGGACACCTCGTCCGTCTCGAGCAGCTCGAGCGAAACGCCGGGTTATCTGAACGATGTCACGACCGTCTGCGCCGCATATAATACAGCGCAACTGTAATAATACGTGTGCGGTGTGTTAGTGGGCATACTTGTTGCGAGCCTCGCGCTTGCTTGCTTGCTTGCACGAGCTCTGATCAGTTCGCGAGTTAATTTTTCCTCAAGAAAAATATTGAAACAGCGGTAGTTCTGGAAAATTAGCAGTTAAAAATGTATACCTAAACTTTCACAAGAGAGAATTGACGCAAGGATATATTGAGAAAAAAAATATCGGAAAAATATTTATTCGGCTAATTAATTCAGGTATTAATAACACGCTTACTTATAAATCCAAGTTCTTTTATTTAAATAGAATAAACAATCGTGACAATGTATTATCAGTATTATCGAATAAGTATTTTTCACTTCTTAAATATTTTTCTCTCAGTGTAGGAAAATCTCATGCGATTTAATGAAAGATGTCCAATTAATCATTAAAATATTGAGTGTTGGCAATGTAAAAACTATGAAATTGACGCGTTTAATTTATTTATCGTATCCGCGGAAGTGGAAGCTTCGATGAATCAGCTCGACTCGCGAGCCTACTCTTGAACGGTAAATGGTATAAGAAAAAATACACAGTCACACGCAATAATTAATTGATACCCTCGATAGGGAAAAGGATGCGGTTTCATTAGTCATAAATCTGTCACGAGCACGGCTGATATATTACGCAAATATCAATGATGATGGTTTCATCCTTAGATCGGTTGTAATCTCTCTTCAGAGGAAACTTCATGCAAGATGTAATTACTGAGTTACATGTCGTTGAAAATTAAACAGTTGCGATGAGCAACTTTCGAGAGAAATAACAGGAATAGAAGTGTCCGCATTGATTGTCAATACTGCCTTAGAAAACGTTTAATTGTCAGGCTGTTTAGCGCCGAGATTAAAGTCTCACGGCGGATATTGCGAACAAATATTCGCGAAGACGTAAGACTCCTTCGGAAACAAAGTCAAACCTGTTTGGGATATTTTACACACAACAATCACCGTCACTACGCACATTATCTTCTTCTCTGACATTTACAATTCGAGAACACGAAACATTATGAACATTAAAAATTGCACTGAGGGGATACTGTGTCATGTGAAATTTTACTCATTTTACACACACGTGTGAGAGCTTCTGTGTTGAAACTCAACATAGAATCTTTTACACACACGTGTGTGTAATGGAATCAAATTTCAAGTTATATAACTTGCTTATATCTAGCAGTACATTCCGAACATAACAATAAATTGAGTTATAGACGTAGAGATTTGCAACATTGCCTCGTATTTCGCAAGGTGATTGGTTGCTACCGAAGAGCGCTGGCGTATCGAAACCCGTCAAGAACGAGTTTTTTTTTAATGTTACGAGAACTCTTCTCATTAAGCCGACGATGTAATGTCACTTTCGAAAACGCCGTCCGCGTACCTCCCTCCCTCCTTCGTTTCGTAGATTGTCGCGGAAACACATGTGTCATCTATAAAACACGACGACCTTTATGAGATCCACCCTCCCTACACCGCCCGCAAATCTCCCAATAATCCTGAGTGCTTTTCCAAATATTTCACCGGGTCTTGCGCGCGTGGGTTTCCTTTCACGAACGCGCGCGATCCGCAAACAAGGCCGATCTACGTTCGATATTTACCGATCGATTTTTCCGCGGGAAAAAAGTAGGAATCCCGATAAAAAACAATCTTTCTGGACGGCCCCTTCTGTCTGCCGTCATCTATTTACCTAAATTATACGGGACGTATAATCGTCCTCGTACCTTTTTATTTTGGATAAGAGGACACAATGTACATAAAATGTGTACGCATTTACTCGAGTCGAGTTACTTAAAGGACTAGGATCGTGTTATTAATCTAAGATATTTTATTGTTCCTATCCGGCAAGGAAGGCTCTGTATAAAGTCTCCTTTGGCGACAATAAAATCGCCATTTTCCCTTAATACCAAGCAGTTATCTTTAATTTTACGGCCCGAGAGAACAATAAAACTGTATATTATTCTGCGAGCAAAATGTGAGTGTTTTCTATGAATTTTCAAAACTCTCATTTTAACTAATTAAAATTTTAATTTTATCTCCCACTAAAGTAATTATATTCAAGAAACTCGATATAAAATGTATTAATATTTAATATAATTTATTAATATATAATTTATTAATATAATATTAATTAATTTATTACATATTAATATAATTTATTAATATGTAATAAAAACTGTCAACTTTTTCGCCACGTATGTCACAATGACAAGAATTACGTTTTTCTTTCTTACTTATCCTTTTTATTGCTCTATGATATTTTTGCTTTCTATTTGCTCAAGTGTTTAAATATTGCCATCCGCGTAATTTTTCTCGTTTTCTAATCCTGCCACTCGCACACCGATACACGCTTTATCGCCGGGGAAGAAAAATAAAATATACGATTGCAAATATCGCTGGCATGCTCCGGCATGCGACGGCGATGTTGTTATCAATCATCGATACACAAGGGAGAGACGAGAGAGAAATCTGTCTTCTTACCTGCTCGACGGTTTTCTGAAGGATCTGACATTTGTCAGTCTTGCCAGAGCTCATGTCCGTGGCGGAAATCAGCTCGGCAAGCTCATCGATATACAAGTTCTCTTGGGTCCGTCGTCTTTTTTCGTTAAGGCACTTGTTACTGCAAACAATCGAAATGGAGAATTAACGCACTTACGACGCCAGACGAACAACGCTTTAAAATTCGATCGCCGGTATTTTCGTGCGTGATATATAAAACCGTCTAAAAGAGAATCAAGTTCGAGAAAAATGTTGTACTTCATTATAATGGAAATTAATATCGAGAAACATGCATAATAATCGATGCACTGGCAGAAGAAATATATAAGAAATGAACAATATTTATTCGGCAGATATTAACAACACAATTTTTTACTTATATCATAATTTAAAATATTTTTCAATATTAAGTAATAGATTAAATATACGTTTTCTTAGAACCCTAAGCTTTTCATGAAAGCAATTATTTATTCTATATTTAAATAAAAGAATTTAGATTAAAATAAATATGTTGTTAGTACCCACACTCCGAATATAAATATTTCTTATTTTCTAGATATTCCTTCTTTCACATAGTATAATTATATATAAGAGTATCAAGAAGATATTGTTTTAATAATAAATTAGAATGTTCGTTCTACAGGAATAT
Organism: Odontomachus brunneus; assembly: GCF_010583005.1. Lineage (NCBI taxonomy): Eukaryota > Metazoa > Arthropoda > Insecta > Hymenoptera > Formicidae > Odontomachus > Odontomachus brunneus. The sequence continues at coordinate 531,730 of NW_022639502.1, read as the reverse complement.
GTGAACTTGCAAAACGCTACTGAACTCGAGACAATAGGGAGAGAATAATCCCGTTATTAACTTTAGCTGTTACCTGGTCGTCAATTCGCGCTTTGTCGCAAATAAGAGACCGGCGTTCTTGTTTCACGAAGAAAATCCTCACACTCGTTAATTACTCAAGTAAACCTGATAAACACACGGGACACACGTCGCTATTACTTTTACGGCCATGATTTCGCCAGTTTTATCGCGCCCGAGAATGCCCTCACTCGTGATAAGCAAAGTGGCCGGTCCGTCCAAGAATGCGTAACACACTCGTAAATCCGCGTTCCGACACAGCGCGGTGCGCCGTTCGCGTTGCGCTTTTAACACTTTGTTGCACAATTTTAATAACAGATCCCGCTTAACCGACTTCCAGCTGCCCGGAAACGACGCCCGAAACAGCGGCCGCTAACTCTCGCAAATTTATCGAGCGCATCGCGAGTTTGTGTCTCGGCGATGAAAAAAGAAAGAGAAAAAAAAAGGAAAAGAATAGTCGAGATCGAAATTTCGCGGAGAGCAAACACGCGCCTCGAATGCGTGCGAGAGAACTTGTGTGCTGGTAAGTCTCGTTACTCAATCGCGACTCTCCCGTTTCAGTTGAGAAAACATCGCGGCGCCCGATTGATCGTTAATCACGATCGCGACGAATTCGTCGTTGAGATAAGACGCGGATTCTCCGCTGCATCCCGCAAATATCGCGTCGCGAGATTCCAACGAAAGAGAAGAGAGATTCGGCAATTTTTAACGAAGGAAAATCATTAGATGCTGAATCAACTTCAGTCCCGTTGAAACGCTCGGTTGACCTTGTGTGACGTCACGCCGGCTCGGCAGTGACTCTCACTTTGCTAACGCTACTCTGCTATTTTAATACCCCAATACGGCTGTCTTACTACCTCCTCGCCGCGTGTGTGCTCCTCGCGACAAAGTGAGCGAACGAACGTCGCCAGATTGAAACCAAGAGCGATGCAAGACACGGCGAGCTCGATTTTGCGCGTTGCAAAAGTCAGAGAGACGAATCTCGCGCGGGGAAATTGTTATTTTCCTGACTAAACGGGATATTGAAAAATTCGCCACGAAACTCTTACTTTTAACACGTACGATTTTCCTCACTTTGATTTTCCTCTACGATTACTAATTAATCATTCAGTCGTAACGACGTAGAAAATGTCAACTCTCTATTAGAGAAGAAATTCGTTTGATTTAGCTTTTTGATACTTTTATATGTGATAACAGTTTCATTTTACGAATGTTTCGCAAAATTTAGAAACGCAAGTCGGGCCACTCTTCCGCAAGTTTGTTAATATAATAAGGACAATTGTAAGAATAACGATTGAATTTTCTGGATGTTGAGTGCAAACGCAAATAAAGATGCAATTGACGCATATAATTTCGTGAAACTTCATTGGGGCGCGACATTAAACAAATATTACTTTGATATTAAAGTCTGCTCAATCGGTGGCGAACGCTCAAAAACTCACGCGTTTATGTTTGCCATTAATAATTCGATCGGAACGATAAGCTCTTTAGCAAATTGGACGGGAACGGATTGCGGCATGGCTGCTGGCGTGCACGCATCGTCGAGCATTTAAATCAGGGGTTCCCAAACTTTTAGATCTCGCGCTATGCTTGACACTTCGGACAAGACCCGTTGAACAAAGATTCAACAAGAAATTAATATTCCAACCCAGAACTGTCGTCCTCAGTCTCGCCAAATCTGCCGAGTTTCCTCGAGCTTTGCGAAGCAGAGTTCCTTTTTTTCCCTGAAGGACGTTATTCGATAATTATGAGTTATCAGCGCTCCACCAACATATCTTTCTAGAATTTTTTATTTTGCTCACGTTAAGTCAATTTCATAATTGTACCGACATTAGAGAAAAAATCTAAATTTTCCTAAGTAAGGAATGAACCTGAACACTCACGACGTGCAATTTAAACCTTAACTTCAAATATATCACGACTTTTCTCCCGTTTGCTGATACCTCCGGTCTGAGAACCAATGCTTTAAATATCGACATTGGAGTTTCGATATTTGCCCTCCGTTAGCTTGCGTTCGATAGATATTGTGATTATTCTCATAAATAATACCGCTAATTACCGATGCCGGCGCAAATCGAGTCACGTAGTAATGAAAGGTCAAGTTATATAATAAAAAAAGGAGGATTCGAGAGAGTATTGCGTGCTTTTCATTATCTATATAAACGTAATTTAACGTTATCGTTATTATAATTTCTGTCCTGTCGCGACGTGACAGATAAATGAACTCCTCCGATAAATGAAATTGTATGACGCAGATACGCGACGTAGATCACTTCTTTCTAGAGAGTGCCGCGTTCAATGCCAAAACGTACAGAACGAAACGCGAGTACTTATCGCTCACTATACCGCCCAAATTGCGGATCCGAGCTCATCGTATCTTGAAGCGCGACAAACGGCAGGAAATTGTACTCACATCTGCGACTGAGGCTTCGCATCGGATTTCTTTCTTTTCTTCGTAATGCTGCCAGTAATCGCACTCATTTTGACCCACAACTGCGGGTCTTGCAGTTCACACGGGCCAGGCCTGCAACACAAGAGCGAAATTCGCGATTATAGGAACACAGTACAAACGCGCGTCAAAAGCAATGTTTCAGTACAATAGTCTCAGTAATTGCAACAGTTTCAAATACAATTCTAACGATGCATTTTGCACCTGCTTTGCGAAATTAAATAAGTTCAAGGAAATATGCATAGAAATTGGCTCACACCGTTTAAATGTACTTTCCGAATTTCTTGGAGCGAAATTTCACTGTAAGAAATAGAGAAATCACTGTAAGTGGCCACCGAGTCACTCGAATTCGATCGGTTTATTATTCGTATAGATTAAATTCTCCATTTTGAATCATCGAGTAAATATTTTCACTCGAAATCGAAAAGTGAATCTGGTGTATACTCCATCGTTGCATGAACATATTTATTTCAATCGACTGAAATATTCAGTCATATCGAGCCACTGTTTCAGCTAAAGTGAAATATTCACTCTCCCGAATAGCGATATTTTTACCACAGCTTCGAGTGAAAATACCGCCACTTTTCACTCGTTTTGAAGGGATTCCACTTCAAGAAATTTAGAGAGTAGGATACATGTTTAATGCGCGCACGCGACTGATAGGAAAAAATTGATCGCCTAACAGAAGATTCTTCAAAAATGCTCGATTCAATATCGCCGTCTAGATATCGACACCGAAATAACATTGATAACACAATAATCAGATCTACTCGAACAGTACCGAAAAGAAGAAATAAAATACCGGTTTTTCATAGAGCATCTGATATCTGATATCTTTCAGATATCTGAAATATCCCTATCACGTATGTCATTGCTTCTACTGAAGATAACTTCCACGGAATTTTATCTCATTGTGAAGACGAACCGCCTTCGAATAATTTGCTGGTGCTTAACTAATTTGATGCACGTGGAGGAAAGCCGCGCGTGCGGTCCCTCTAATCTCTCCCGCCTCCCTCCTCTGCCATGCGTATCCAGATTCTCCGTCACGTTACATGCACACACAACGCATATTCGCGTACGTGCCGCCACTGACGTTTCTCTCCTGCTCTTCATACTCCCGTGGCTCGTTTGCCTCGAATCGATGAAAGCACCTCCGAGACGAAGCACATTATGCTCGGTAAACGGAGTCGATAAAAAGGACTTTATGAACAGTGAGCTCTCGGCATTATTGAAAGGAAATCGACGATACCCACGCGTGCCCGCGCGCTATCGACAAAGCGCGCCATCCGGAAAAATTGCCGAGTATCGAATTGTTCGGCGATCGAAGACAATACGACTTACGTACTTGCGCGAGTACCGGTTATACAAAAGTAGCTCTTTACCTAAGGGAATATTTGGGGAATATAATAAACTCGAAAAATGCGTCAAAAATCAAATCCAAAATTTATACTTCACGTCCAAAAGGACTCTACTTGTCTGCGAAAGTAAATTTCTTTTGCCACGAAAAAGAATTTTATTACACGTAATGTAATTTCGATCTTTTGTATACCTGAAATATAATAATACATATAATAAAACACTTTTAGACTGTGTCACAAATGATTGAAGAGTGTCATGAAACGACAAAAGGGCGGACGCAGTTTCACATTGCGAACTTTTCCCAAATATGTCTCGCATGGTTCTGATCAAGAACCATTGATACCAATCAATTATCTAGCTTGTATAAGGTTACGTTATCAGGTCTTGATTATTAATAAAATCCTAGAAATTAATAATCCTTATTATTAATGTATAAAACACTATGTCTGTCTGTATATTCCTAAATCTTTTTGACCAATCTGGACCAAATTTTGCATAGTTACTCTCTAGGACGCTGCGGAAAATATGGGTTACTGTACAATCTGGACACTTCATCTTGAACATTCCCCTAATTTCAACCTCTTGACACTTTGTAATAACCGAACAACGCCGGATAGTTTTGGCTAGTTATTAATAAGATCCTGATTGCCATCCTGCCTCGCACGATTTATCAGATCAACCCGATAACATCACCTTATACCGATTCCTTAGCCTGATCAGGACAATGATGAGGTTCTAATAGAGTTCGTGTACTTTCCAAATGCCTTCTGAGCTTTCGCATATCATACAACCTCGAAACATCTACCTTATCGCGCGAGATCATTTCCTCTTTCCGCGGCGAAATCGGATTCACCGGCTACCACCCGCTATAAATACGCGCGACGCAAGAGCGACTCGAAATAATGCCTCGGACTAACCGCGATGTAATGCAGCGTGCGATTCCTTGAGATCGTTTTTTTTTCTGTCGCTCTCTCTCTCTCTATCTCTCCCCCTTCTCCTCTTTCTTTCTCTCTCTCTCCCTCTCTCTCTCTTTCCCTCCGTCGGTCAGTTTATCATCGCGCGAATGGCGCGGCGAGGCCTCCCTTCGCCCTTTGTGTATGCCTTTTCGGTTCGTTTCCCCCGAATCGATAAAATTCCTTTATGGCGACACACGCCGGCAGCGTTATAATAAACCGGGGAATCGGCCGCTAACGAAGTGCCTAAAGATAATACCCGCGCGCGCAATAATAATAAATGCTGCGGAGCACTACAGGGTGTGTATGTCTATGTACCGGAAGTTAGCCTGTGTCCTATACCGGACGCGTGTCTCTGCACTTTCCCTCTATTGCGTTCCCTGCAAGTTGCTGAATCTCGATATCGAGTAGCTCGACAATTAGATTTCATCCTGAATCGTCAAAACACAAAACCTCGACCTGCTCCTCGTGTTCCTCAAGAATCCTCCGATTCTCGATACCACTCGACCAGCGCGCCATGTCTCGTCGTCATTGAAATAACGAGCGCTTCAGACCGCTTTGTCTTATTGTCCGTGACTGAAAGATCATGGTTAATTCTAGGACACTCTGTATACATGTCAAGCAGAACAAACAGAGTCATATTGTATCAAGGCGCTCGTCTGAGATAATAGCTTACGCAGCTTTATACGCGAAATTACTTGTTTGCTCCGCTTTACACAATCGCGATAGACGTAGATTCCACGTGAATATCTTAAGCCCGTATCAGACTACGCATGTCGAGTGGATTACGATTAGCAACTACTTTTTTACCAATCGGAGCAGAGCAGCCACCAATTGAGATTAGTGGCTGCCGATTGAACAACGCTCTCTATTTTAGAGTCGTCAATCCGACAAACGATCACTGATGTGATACGAGCTTTATAGCGCGCCGACGCGAGTGAATAATCGATTCACCCGCGATTTCCCGCGAACTGCAAATCGTGCGTAGCTATCGCGAGCGATAATAGAGGCCACGAGAGGCGACTTGTTCTATTCCCTATAAGATACCGCTCCCTATAAGATGCAATGAAAAACAAGAGGCTTAAGTAAAAGCCTCTTGAATTTTGATGTACTACACTGAGGGAAATGTCTGATGATACTAACCAGAATTCTATTTAGGTTTATCAAACGGTATGGTGAATAATCGTGTAACAAGATATTTAGTCAATGATACCAAACTATCTGGTGAGCGCATTGTCTAAGTAGTATTACAGTAATGCTTAAATATGTTTACCAAATCGTCTGGTACAGCATATAATTGATAATTGAAATAATAAAATCTAACCATATTATATATATATATATATATATATATATATATATATATATATATATAATTTTCATATACTTACTGTATATAATCTTCATATATTTACTTCTAAATTCGTCGACATATTTTAAGAAATTTCATTCTTCCAAATATCTGACGGTTTCAGCTTCTACTCTTTTATAGCACCGACGTCTTTACAAATTAATATAGATGAAAAAGGAAACATCGTAGCGAATAACAATTAACTATCGCGTCAATAGTATCACACGTCTAGATAAAATTACTAAACTGTCTAAATATCTACAACTAAATGTCTCGGTATTGACTGCCAGATGCGTCGAAGCATCGTAATCAGAATATTGAATATGTGAACCACATATCGCATATAAATTCACCATATTACTTTCATAAGACGAGTATAGTGTCACTCATCAAGCTATTTCTCTCAGTGTACTTGATTTTAAAATATCACTGATATGATAGTAGCTATATTGTTTATTTTAGAATAAACAGAGCACCGTCTATTATATTTAATGTAATGGCTAAACAGGGACTAAATCACAAACCTGATTCCACATTTCAGTGAATAAGCAGCCGAAACGGACCAGTGTAACCAGCTAGAAAATTTTATCTAGCCTTGTATACACACCACTTGGCTTTTGACTCACAGGTCGGCTGGTTACATTTTTACTCGGATGGATACACTATTCACAGCGCGCTCGGGCGAACGCGTTACCCCCCTGGCGCGACTCGTCGTAGTCGTTCGTTAATTTATCGGCGTGCCGATAACGTGATTAACGAGTTGCAATGAGCTCGGGTTACTGTATCAGAAATTAGACACATTACATCACACCTTTCTGGTCAACGCGCGCGCATTTTTACTTTTCAGTCGCTCGGATCCCACGGAATAACGAGACCGTTCTTCCTCGACTGGACTCTGCACAAGCTCTTCGTTACGTTTGGATCGAGCGAAGACGAATGCGACTCAAGTGCGCACACGGTGCCTCCTCGCACTTCGCACTCCTTTCAAGAATATGATAATGTTACGCCCATACGTGATTACGCTCTCCTTATCGTCCTCGCTGGTTTATCGCGAATGGAGAACACACGAGACGTCAGGACGGCAAAATAATTATTTTCTTTCTCATTTAATTCAACCGGTCGTGTGTAAAATGGTGTCTGCACTGGGAATTAAATTTCGTAAAGACGAATTAGCGCGCGCGTAGGAAGGCAAAAAGATTCCGCGAGTTCCGCCTCTCCCTCCCCCCTTCTCTTCCTCGTTCCGCGTACGCGCAGTGTGTGACAGCCTTTGAAATCCCGCACAAGCGGCACTACTGTGCACACACGCATACCAACTAAACGCATTCATTTTTCTTTAATGTCGCACGTTACCTCGCTGGAATTAACACCTGATTTGTGCGCCACGCTTTTTAACAAGATTTAATTCACGGTTTGATCGATCGCGAGGAGATATACGTGCAGTGTTGAGTATTAAAAAATGACAAAGGCTGGGAACACGAAAAAGAAATAACAACGGCGCAACTCCGAAAAACTGCGATGAAGAATAATATTTCTGCGCGCTCTGGCCGACAGACGGATGCGTAATTTTACACCCAAAGGCGTGCAACATAATTATCAACGTCGGATCACATTGTCGGCGCAGTACACGGGGAGAATATTAGAGTTTCTTTTCATATAAATTCTTTTCGATTTTAATATGTCGCTTCCGAACGGCATCTCTGAACGTTAGGGAGAGGAGAGTGTCGTAGGCATAGAACAGGTAGCTCAGTGGTTTAGAGCAGTCGTCCGGCAAGCGAAAGACCCGGGTTCGAGTCCCAACCTACCAAAACCGTGCTCTCGATATTTTTTCTCTCTCTGGAACGAAAAGATACGCAGATCTCGAACGCACGGCGTCCCGCCGCCACCTTAGTATGCCCTTCTCCTTCTATGGTAGATCCTCCATGGCGCATTGCGTCCAAGCACTCGGGGGCTGCCAAAAATTTGGTGTCGACCCCGGAGCTTATTTGTATTATTTGCACCGGATGAGGAAAGGCAACGGTGGAAACGGGCATACATGGACAGCAGGTCTTAAAGGATAGCAACCTTTGACTTTGAGAGACTGACAGCTGTACCATTTGGTACGGTAACATTGTTTCTCTCTGTAGTCGCCGTGCGCTCGGGATCGCGCTCAGAGGATGTCGCTTCCGAACGGCATCTCTGAGCGTTATCTAGGGAGAGGAGAGTATCGTAGGCGTGGGACGTCAGGTAACTCAGTGGTTTAGAGCAGTCATCCGGCAAGCGAAAGATTCAGGTTCGAGACCCGGCCTAGCAAAACCGTGCTCTCGATATTTTTTCTCTCTCTAGAACGAAAAGATACGCAGATTTCGAACGCACGGCGTCCCGCCGCCACCTAGTATGCCCTCCTCCTTTTATTTAGTAGCGCAAGAACAGACTGTCAGTTTGTTGGTTCATCTTGCTAAAGAACACGATAAATTTTGTTTGGAAACATTGCAAACTTCTTATTATTTTTTAACACTTCTAATTATTTTTTAGCATAAATCATGATTAGTAAATATTTTATTATTTCAATTATTTCGTCCCAAAAATGTACGTATCACATGTGAAATGCAAGGATAATCAATCACGACAGAATGTCGATCTATTTCTCAGCTACAAAATTCTATGGTAATCTTTAGCATAAAATCCTCTCCGTGCAAAAAAAAAGGGAAAGAAAGGAAAGAAAGAGTAATACGCCGTCGCACGCGACGTCTGGTGTCTGAGAGTGACTGTTTTAATTCGAAAAAATCGACGATAACGCGCGCACAAGCAATCCTTGCGTCACTTCATAATCGGTTTCGGATTTCGGCACGACGTGACAAAAAATCGGCCGAGGGAATCGTAAATGTCCGCGCATAAAATACTGCAATTTAAAGCTCGTTAGTCGGTAAGCAGCAACCGATTCGGCCAAAACGCGTTCTCGTGTGTGCGTGAGCACGTGTGTGTACGTTTAAGAGCCAGTACGTGTGTCGCGTATGAAAAGTCATTTCGACGAATTCAGCATTCGAGGCGTGCAACATATACGGCGCGATATGTCTCCACTAATTATTGCAGGCAGCCGCGTTAAATTTTAACGGCGAATTCCTCGATCGTTGCGCAATCGACTTTTCCCCCGAGTAGGATTATTCGGAAATCACGTTCGCGCGATCGGTTGGTCGCAAAAAGCCCTCGGCGAATCCGTGATCAAGCGAAACACGCACACGCTCGAGAGCTGTCAGTAATTGATAAATATTACTCGCATGACATGTTGGCCGATCGCTTAATTAACGCAACATTTGGTTGCTAATTAACCGAGCATACAACTTTTACGAGACTTTTCCTCAACCTGGATCTAATCGAAAAATTTGCTGCAGTGATTTACGCGCGTGACGTATCGCCGAAATGGCTTCGAGTCTTCCGCGAGTGCCACTGATTTCTCAATGAGAATGTCATTATAAGAAATATCAAATTACACGTGCAGCGATATAAGATTATCGGTAATTACTTTAAACGTTGTCAAATAATTGCGTAATACTCCGCCGTCTATAACCAAACGCGAAATTATTATCTGCTACTCTCATGGTCAGCAGCAATCGAAATCAAGTTCGCAAGTATCCAACTTTCGACAGTGTTGCTCGTGAATCCTTCTCTTTTTTTTTTCTTTTATTTTTCACAGTCAAAGTCCCCCTTTTGCCTCTCTGTCAACGAACGAAAATTCTCTAAATTCGATAAACGCGCCAAATCGTCGAGACCAGCGAGATAGCGTTATTATCTTGAGAAAACAAAGTCACAATGACACGATTGCCCTAATTCTCTTGACCCAGAATCGTCAAGACCAACGTCCCACTAGACATCTAGCATAAAAAAAAAACGCGAGAGGAAAGAAAATAGATCAGATCAAGACGGTTTCGCCGCGATGACGCGTTCCACGAAGGTGAAGAATCGTGTCGCACCGGGCTCGAGCTGAAAGAGACGAAACGATTGGAAATTCCGAGATGAGACTGGAACAGCCGCCGCGCACGCCAATGTTACGACGACGGTCCTCATGGCAGCGTCGCGATTTCGCTATCTCTAAAGTATACAATCGCGCGAGGTGAACGCAACGCGACGTTATTTTTGCGACGTGGAACAAACGTAGTCGCGTTCGGCGAGTTATTATATGGCGCCATTTGAATTAACGAAACGCTTATCAATCGATCGATCGAATCGCGAGCGTCGCGTTCGAAACGACGCTACACGGAGAGAATGTCATATTTTTCTTTCGTATGAATTTTAATTTTACTATGCTTTACTATGCTTTCAGTAGTCCAGGCGTAGACTGTCAAATGAAGTCTGTCTTGTTGAAGAACATAGTGAATTTCGTTAGAAACATAGCAAGTGTTTTGATAATACATTTCAGTCCCTAAAATGTAAGCACATGATAGGATCGTGCATTACTGCACGAATATGGATCTATCGAGGAATATCGATCTATTCCTCGGTTACAGAGTTCTCTGTAACAATTTTTATTACGAAATTTTCTTTCCGTGCACAATTCGGGAGTTGTGCGCCCGACTCTCGACGACCTGAAGACGATGGGCGATCGTCATGCGGCAGGTCTGTCTGTGTGTGTCCACCAACTTTCGTCCGGGACAAATGTTAAAAATAATGTCTCGCGCGCGCACGCTTGGCGTTATAATTTCGTATTATTAGTCCCGCTCGAGCGACGAGTGGTCGCGCTTCGTGCGCTTGCTCGCTCTTAGCGTGATAAACGCGCAATAATGCAACATTCGCAGACGTGGCGATGGATCGAAAGTTCGGCCTTGAACCGCCTTGATAGAATAATCGGACATTTTGGTAGGAGCCGGACCGGCTCTACGATCGACGTCACGCTGCTTCGCGCCGGCAAATGGACGGAAAGAACGGCGTGCGAAGCGCCGATCAGGAGAGAATTACAGACTGAAATAAACATTTTTCAGCCTGCTAGGGTGAATATCCGTATATGAAAGAGAGAGAAAGAAAGAGAGAGAGAGAGAGAGAGAAAGAGAGAGAGAGAAAGAGAGAGAGAGAGAGGGAGGGAGGAAGAAGCGGAGTAACGAGAGAAGAGAGATGCAAAGTGGACCACAAATAATCGCGAGGATTATTTACGTATTACATATTGACGGTAGCGTGTGGAGCTCTCGAGAGAAGGAACGTTAATTGCTATAGCAGTTCGTAGATGTATGTGCCTTATTACGGCACGTCTTATTATACTTTTGCGCGTGTACTTTATCATGGTCTATTATAAGCAGTCTCGCGCGAAAAGTCGCGGCGCAAAATTAATTTATTCGTTAAGATAATGTAACAAGGCGATAACGTCTTACGCTCGACAAGAAGTCGACGTACACTCTGAAAAAAAATAGGTAACAGTTATACGAGTTTTCTAATTGGAATTAGTGTTTAATGAACTATTTTGTGATTATTGCAACCAAAGCTAAATAGTGACGAGTATGTAGTCCTTTAATTTTCTATGTTGGTCTTTCAGTCTTTCAATTCTTTTGTTGTTCTGATTGCAGTAACTGCAATGCGATTTATGAAATTATATATTGCGATTCTACATGTACAAAACTCCTGAGAGAATATTATAGTTTTCTTTCATACAAATTCTTCCCAATTTTACTACGTTTTTAATAGCCCACAAGAGTAGACTGCCAGTAAGATTTATCTTGCTAAAGAATATACTTAATTTCGCTGCAAACATAGCGAATGTTTTAACAGCACATTTCCTAAATATAAATAGCACATATGAAATCAAAGAATGATAAATTATTACAGAATGTCGGTTACAAAATCCTATAATAATTTTTACTATAAAGTTGTCTCTGCGAGTATAGTTGTCATCTATAGTTGCTATTGCCGTGTATTTTTCTCTGGGTGTACAGAAGAGCAATTTAATAGTTTTTCTTTTGTCTTTTTAATACTGAATTCGCAATTATATTTTGCGAATTCTCCTTAGCAATCACGAAGATGGAGATGGTCACCCTTTTCTACCACGTCGCCTTGGTCTTCGAGACGCGTCGATCGACTTCGCGACTTTTGCGATTAGAAAAACCACCCGGTCGAAGCTTGGTGCTTACCGCGCGTTCCGCTTCTCCATCATCGACGCGGAGACTTTCCTGCCCTCTCACTTTTACTCAACGGCGAATATTAATTCCCCGATGTCATGATCGCACAAACGTCTTTTGAACGCCGAAAGCGTAGTCCGATTCCACGGGACTCTCGATGCACTCGAAGCTTCGTCACAACGTACGCTCTCGATGATCGATCTCATGGCTGGCTCGAGGATTCACGATATCCCTCACGAGGATTCCGACATCGTGTCGATACTTGAACGCAAACTTTCCAAGCGAGTCTCATTCCAGATTCTCGTCGCCGACGCGTTAGTAACACGACGTATTAGCGACTCGCGTTATCTCCTCGCGAGAGGAATCTGCAATCTTCTAATCTTGTATTTAATCACTTCGCGGATTGGGACTCACATTAGTCACTGGACACACTGGTAGTCGCCGCTTGCGGACGTGTCGTCCACAGTTGGTATCCTTCGACAACACGTCACTCAGTGTATGTTAACGTCCGCTCCCCCAAACACCGCGCAACCGTTCGAGATTCAAGATTTTTCCTCGACCTTTGAAATGCGTCATACACTGTCGACGTTTCCGATGAAACTCACTCGGTGGTCAGCGCGCATAATATCACTCGAGAATTCGCCCGAGGAAGAGCTTAAAGATAAAGATAGGATGATCAGCCGGGAGATTCGCAAAACAGTCGCGAGTAAGAGACTCTCCAAGTCTCCGGCTCCAAAATTCGCAAGATTGTACATCAAAAGATACGGCTGATCACGCGGAATCGCAGAGGAGGACAGAGACGACCGGCGCACCGAAGACACGCACTCTCTTTCTCTCTCACGTATACATACTTTCGTCGGTCGATTCGCGAGAGGCTTCCTCTTAATTTCCGCGCAAACGCGCTCCCAGTTTTCCACTCGTCACTCGGCAAGTCACTCGCGCTTCGTCGACGTACACTTCATCCGCACTCTTCTTTCCTCTTGTTTACGCTCTCGCTCTCTGTCTTCTCTTCGCCGCTCTCCGCGGAGCTTCATGAAGAAGAGGAGAAAGAAGAGGACCGCTCTATCAGCGCGAGTGGCTCTCTTTCGCGAGAGCGAAATCACACGCACGCGCGCGCGCGCGAACCAGTGCGTTCTCTCTTCCTCGGTAGCTGCTGGTCGCGGAGTCGAGGAGTCGAGCCGAGGTGCGGTGCCGAGACTCTCGCGCTTCTGCCGACGTCACCACTTATCGCGTAGGAAAGCACCTTGCATCACGAGCGGCGTGTATCCACGCAGCCGTCACCCAGTTGTCACGAAGCACCTCCTCCCCTTGCTCCACCACCTCTGCCACCACTACCTCCTCCACTACCACCACCACCACCTCCTCCTTCTCAAACCGCTGTTCCTCTTCGTTCCCCTCCTGCTGCGTCTAGAGCTTATACTCTCCCTCCTTTTGATCGTTCGCGATCTTCCTCACTCTGCCTGCCTATCCCACGTCGCCTAGACCACTTCTCTCTCCTCTTCTCTCCCTTTCTGCTCGTCTACGATGCCCACTGAGCAAACTGCGTGTGTGTATGTGTGTGCGAAAACGTGCGTACGTGTGGGCTGTTACTTACACACAGACGCAGTGGGGAACAGCGACGGCGGCGGTTCGCAATCGACGCACAGTAGATGTGGCGAAATTTTTGTTTAACCCAGTTGGCCGCGGTGATTTTTAGAGCTTAGTCTCACGTTTAAGTCCAGTTCTCATGTGTCGTCCCGCCACCTTTTCTTTTTTCCATTTTATTTTTTCTCAGAACTTAACTTCGACGTTCTTCTTTTCGCACGCAGCATCGATTATATTTGCATCTCGTTCTCCTCCGCCCCGACACATCTATCGCTCGAGAAGCGCGACGTTCAAATTAAACGTCGTTTCGCAACGCGATTTGACGCTTCTTTCAATCAAGCTGCCGTCGCGTCCCCCTCGCCCCCCCCCCCTCCATTGGCCGAAAGAATTCCAAGTCGAGCTCGTGCTCCTCGTCGAGGCCGAAAACGACGAGACCGATTCGGCCCGCGCGTGCAAAAGACGCAGGACAGACACGAGGCGAGACACCGTGTGCGTGTGCGCACTTACGCGTCGCGACGTCGTCGCGCACCGAGACGCACGAGTGAACGTCGCTTCGTCAGACCGACTATCTCTGTCTGTAACTACTAGCCGCGAGCGTGCGCGCTCCGTGATAATGGAGGTTGTTGCTTAGCCGGGTGGAAAGGGTGCTCGTACGTTTCGCAATTTGCCCGAAATTCAACTCAAATCTCCCTCCTTTGTGCAAATCCAGCGCATATATCTTTTTCCTATCCAATGTAGGATAAGATAGATATTAATCAAGATATGATAAAAACTTCGCTCGCACCACGTACTTTTAAGTAGCAACACGATAATAAGATATGCACGCGAATACTACTAATGTATCTTTTGTTTCGTAAAATCTTTTGAATCTTTATCAGCTTTCATGGTTCGTATTAATATCCATGTCCTAAAGCTTGTCTCATTAGTCACACTCGGATACGCATTAATAGACGTTACTTAAAACTTGTCCTAAAGTGAGATACCCAGATTTGAACTTAGGGTCAAATTTGAGTTTTTATTTTGAATCATGCAACACAGGCGACATTAAATTTGCAAACACAATCCAACTGAAAAACTCATTTAACTTGAAGTTCAAATATAAGTATCTCTAAGGAAAATTTCAAGTAACGACTATTAATACTTAGATATTCACATAAAGTTAGATTTGAATTTTTCTGATGAACTGTATGATGTGTACATGACATTATAATCGACATATGTAATTACAACTATATGTGTGTATATATTATAAAAATATAGATATCATACAGTACGTGTAGATTAGGTCAAATTGGACAAGAAAGCTCCTCTACCATTTAGCCAACAACCACGTAAAATTTTTAGTTACTAATTACAGGAGATTGACGAATGATCGTGTGTGGAGATGTAGTACCTGGTCCGCGCGTCACTCCTCCTCTCATCACCGCTCAAGTGGAGTTACATTGTGTTAGGCGAGCGTCGAGTGTCGAGCGATAATAGGCTAGGGAGGAGTGGGGCGCGCTGATGACCAGGCATCGCTTCTACAGCACTTCACTCACAGCAACTGGGATGTGCTATTAACAAATTTTCTATGTTCCTAGCGAAATTTACTGTATTCCTAAGCAAGACAGATCTTACTGACAGTTTTCATTCATGCACTACCAAAACATAATAAGAGAAGTTAAATGAAAAAACAAAAAACTATAATTTTTCTACCTAAGAACAAGGAAAACAATTGATATTTTTAAGTATACCGAGCAGGGAATTGCCCGTGGGAATCATGGAGAGCGACGTGGTACAGAGGGACCCGACAGTATCGTGGTATTGCGGGGTATCGCTTCGTCCATAGAGCGCACCGGTAACACGACGGGCGCTCCGTGTTCCAAATTGCGATGAAAAACGTTTCGCATCCGCATCCCTTGTAACCGCAACGAACATCATTGGCGCATCTATCCGCTTCATGGATCAGCCTGACACACGGAGCAACGCGCGGACATTGCGCGAACGCTAAATCGAAGCGTATAGTGTGCGCGTCCGAGCTATTCGACTCCTTCTCGCTTCCAATCGTCCTTGACACACTTCCACTCCCGCCCGCCCCGCGCTCCGAATCGATGCGATCGCGGAAGTTACGCGCGCAATAGCTGCCGCTCTTATCCCCTCGTACAGGGTGTCCCAAAACCCGTCGCGCCGCCACCTCGCGTGGTTGCGAACCGTGACCCAAGTTCTTGAAAGCTTTATCTGAGAACCCTGTTTATCTATCTGCCGATAGTTCCACACATCCGGGTAGATATAAATGTGCTAGCCGGATAAATATTGTGACCTCCATAAGCATGACAAATACTGTAAATATTTCGTAAAAACAGTTCCTCAGGCATTTCCGACAAAATTTTATCAAAGTTTTGGTTGAAAAAAAAATCCATATGTCTGACCAGTCCCAACTATTGTTCGTCGCTCTTGAGAATAACAATTCCTGTTTCGAAAATAAAGCACTCGTTATAGAATCCTGAGTTAAGTCGTCCCATTCTTTCCATCCAATATTACATATCGCGACACACTCGCGCTCCCAACAACGTTCACGATTCCAGTTAGATTTCACCTCCGTGAGTAGAAACGATCGATATACTTTTCGCGAGTTATCAACGAGATGCGAAGAAGACACAATGAACATTTTTCCAAAAGTCAGACCGGGAACTTCGGCAAGAGAAAGTCGCGAGAGAAACAGCGCGATCTATCTGGCCTCTCGACTGCGGGACCTCTCGCAACGTAGGAGACCGATACTGAACGTGGAGCAACGGCGTTCTCGACGGAAATATCCACGTTGCGCCAAACGCATATCTATAATGCACGTGCGCTCGGCGTTCCTCGTGCACACGTCGGACGTCTCTCGCATTGACGTCTCGGAGCGGCTACGTTCCGTCCGTTACTTCGCACTTCGACATACTCTACAGTCCACCCTACAATACCTCGGCACTACGCGCTCACTCCCTTTCTCTCTATCTCCCTCTCACTCTCTCCCTCTCATTCGCCCCGTCCAGGTAACTTTCATTCAAACAGCAGCTTAAATAGAGAAGAAAAACAATCACCGTCTACTCTCAGCGTACTCGGCTCCCCGTACTCCCGCGATTCCGCAGCAAGCAGCATCGGCAACAGCGTCATCATCGACATCATCATCATCATCATTATCATCATTATCTTCCAGTCGATCCTCCACGATTCGACTTCTATACGCACGCACGCACGCACGAGGAGAGACACGCACGTAAGAAGCCGAGACGACACTTTCGCGTCTCTCGCGGCTTCCCGCGGTGCCACAGAGAGAGACGACCGAGGACGCCTTCGCCAGCGCACGAACAAGAAGAACAAGAGACAGAAGCGGAGAAGCGGACGACGAGAGAGAGAGAGAGAGAGAGAGAGAGAGAGAGAGAGAGAGACCAGCAGGCGAACACCGACGCGGAGCGGAGCGAAGCGGCACAGCGCGGCGCGGCGTGGCCCGCTCCTCCGACTTGGCGCGGCCGAGTATCGCTTGTGGGTCGAGACTCGTATATGCGGGACCTGTACCCCGCGTGTAATATAGGTCAGTGGGCCAGGGCGATCGCGGCAACGCGGCGTGCGCGCCGCGCCACGTCGCGTCGTGCCGCGCGCGCAACGCGCGCGTTCGAGCCGCTACTCGAGTCGTTCGCTCGCTCTCTGCTGGCCGACCTGCCGCCGCCACCGCCGCCACCACCATCTCCACCACCACCTCCACCACCACCTCCTCTTCCTCCTCCTCCTCCTCCTCTGCCGCCTCGGCACCTCTTCTCTCTCGGACTCCACCGTCGCCGTGATTTACCCGCCGCGGGACTTTGCATCGCATCGCACACACGTCGCCGCGCTGCATCGCCACGAGCAGCAAGCTGCCGTCTTGCCGAAGGGGGAGCTGTGAATATTCGACCCTTTGCGGCGCGCACCCCGACGGAGAAGGGTTGCCTCTTCCTCGTCGCTCGCCCGCGTATCGAGTGTTCGTCGGCGGAAGTCTCGCGACAGCGCCGGAGAGTAACTTGATAGATTATAGCGAATATGAGACTGATAAAATTGCCGTTTCGGGGAACGGGAATAAATGATCGCACGGAAGATCGAGGATGACGAATGGGAGCCGCGCGAAAACGTTCACACAGTGGTATATCTTCTCCGAAGTGGAGTAGTGTTACGGCTTCCTGGGAAAATAATTGATCGCGCTACCCTTTGGCTCTACGTGATTACATATAAAGGATCGGGAATGACCGAGTAATGTATAGAGAGATATCTCTCCCTCTCTCTCTTTCTCTCTCTCTCTCTCTCTGAGCCGCGTTTGCATGTGACTATCGAATTACGTTTCGTATCAAGAAGGAGAAGGCGATACTTTTATATGCGCGTATAAAATCCTTCGATACACTCTCTGTGATATCCCGACGAATATTGATGCGACCATCTGCATAAGCATCGATATATTGCTTTTTCGCGCCAAAACAGTCCTTCGCTTTTCGATGGCGCTGCATCGATACCGTACTCTCTCCTCGAGTCAATATCGAAGGATTATATTATCATTAAGCTCCCGCTTACATTCCATGTAAGCGAATGAATTCCCTCACGTACACTTCTCCCTACAGCTGGATTCGCAGAAATGAATCTAATAAATTATGGGCTATCACAGCGATTTACAATCCACGGTAATAGCAGAAAATTCAAAGTGCGCTACGTGCACGTATAAAAATATATTATTGGAAGTGAGGCAAGCCTCATTAGTCTCTGATCGATAAGCTGACTAGCGTAAAAAGTGTAGTCGAAGGTTAATTCTAAGGGATTTCTCGCACGATTTACATTTTATTCTTACCATGCTCTCGCGCTATATAGCTATCTTCCCTCGAATTTGCAATGTACAGCAGTTAATGAGCGATGGCTGAGTGAATAAATAAAAGAAATAAAAGCGATATATTTAGCGTATATCAGATCGCAAAATGTACAACACGAGTTGTATTAATTGCGCGTTCGAAAAACACAGAAAAAGGGGACCTGGTTAATACCAGGTCGGTGTGCGCGCGCACGTGCGCTCCTGATGCCTTGAATACCGTTTTGTTTTTAATAATGTCGTACTCCGCGCGCGCTTTGTCGAGAAACCGCGGAAAATTTAATTTCGCCGTCTCGGCGGAATAAATGAAAGACATGAATAGCAAGTGGCTAGAACGACTTAAGCATTTGCAGCGATGAAGTCTCGGCGGACGCACGAGAGCGACAGCGACGGCGTCGCTATAATTCGAAAGAGAAAGGGAGAGAGAAAAAGAGAGAGAGAGAGAGAGTCCGGCGGCGAAATGCGCAATATTGCGCGTAACACCCACGCAAACGTGAAATTAATATCGATAACCGAAACGACGCGCAGTGCAGAATCGCACTCATGCATAAAGTACGCCTCGTTGTCACCATTTGCTCGCGCGAAAATTGGCGAGAATAAACCACCGCGCGAAATTAAAATATGCGCGTACAAATTTCGCGACGAAGAGGAAGCAACAGAAAGAGAAAGGGAAATGCGCCGTTTAATACACGTATTTCCCATGACGACACTTCTGGGACACCGCGTACAATAACGCGAAGATCCGCGTGCGCGCTTCTCATAGCGACGACGCGCTCGCACTTTCACGGGCGAACACCTGTTCGACGCGGCGATCAAACACTGTGAGATATCGCGTATCAATCGCGAGGATCGACTGGGAATTCTCGCCAAGATCGACGGCCGATTTATCCGCGAGACGCCGCGCAGCGACACGCGCGCCGTTTTTATCTGTCGCTATTAATGCGCAGGCAAACGAGAGACATGTGATCGGACGTGTGACGTTTCTCGCTCCGCGAAATTTTGTGGGTAAGATTCGCAGGTAAATAAACTTATTAAACCCAAGCTTTTTATGGAACGATATTATGTAGAGAAGAAATATTAAGAACGACATTATGAAAATATAAAAGGTAGAGCGGGCTGCAAGAAGCTACGCAAGCCAAATTTCGCAAACGTTCGAAAAGTTGAAGAATTTGCCTGCGCCACATTTTTTGCAAAGTCACACTTTTTCTTTCGTCTATAATTCGATTCATGCGCTCGAGAATAGATACGTCAACGTCGCGTGCAGCACTTCCAGTATTGAAACCCCTGAAATCGCCGTAAGTAAAATATATACTCTGTCGCGTTGGGGAAATTTCTTTCTCGGGATAAGCCTACTGTTCTTAGAAGAAAAAATACTTTTGCGCGAATCAGCGGCTTCACAAACACGAGCACGCGTTCGGAAATCCCGAAGTAGGGCGAAAGTGTCCCTTTTCGTGATCCTCGCGTTAAAGGGCGATCCGGCCAGAATCAAGTACACCGTTACTCGCGTGTCGGGTTACTTTCCGTAAATCCGAGAAGTTTCGCGCTCGAATTGACGTGCATGAGGGTCGGGGTGACGCGCGTGCGAAGTTAGGCGTTAATCTACTCGCGAATCGGAGTCAGTGGCGATCCGTAGAAGGCGATCGCGCATTTAAATTGGTCGAGGTCTCTCGGTTACGCTCGAGTAGTAACACACTTCCCCGGCTCGGGTATGCAGCTGTAAACTGTTCTGCAGACGCGCGGGCTCAGCCACGGCCATCGACCAGAAGTTCCCTCCACTCGCGTGTACACGGTGTCGCGAAATCAACGACCTTTAGCTCCAGCCACGGATACACATTCCGATTCGAGTTGATTCTTTCCTCGACTGAAATGTCGACAAATCGACACTTCTTATCGCATAGATAATTGCTTTTCAACGTTTCCTATTGTTGTACCTCGAATTATCTTTCATTCAGGACGTTTTAGGAGATCTATATTGTGCGGATCTCTCTGAAAATAGATGTCAAATTTTTCGGAGGGATGATACACGGAGAAAATATTGTAGTGGAAAAATTATGTCAAAATCATACAATGCCTTCTCCAAATTCCTTCTTTCGATAAAGCCGGACGATGAATGAAATTGCAATATGAATTATTACAGAAATAATAAATTTGATCATCTGCCTGATATTAAAAACATTCCAGCAATTACAATAATTTAGTATCAAAAAGTCAAACGTGCATAACATTTCCAAACAAATGTATTTCGATTACAATTGACACGAGACTACCAAAATAGTATTGTAATTTTTACTGCAATATTTTCTCCATGTACACTATGAATTTGGAGAATAACTGAATTTAGATATTCAAAGAATTTCTCGGATCGCTATTTCGAAAATTCCAATTATTCTACAACGCTATCCGTAATCACGATTTTATTCGTAAACAAATTCCAAAGTCAACCTTTCCCTTTCTGGAATTTCAGGTGAGTTAAAACTCATTCGTCGGAAAATCCGCGTATCAAAGGGGCACCCGGTAGGTCTGGGGCATTCTGTATACACCTTTCGCCGCTCCGATCTTCCTACGGAGTTCAGGTTCACACTCCACGTGCCCTCCTTTATCACCGACGCGAGAGGGGAAAGGACCCTAAAATGCCGCGCATTTTTTTCAGCCTTCACGCGTCGCGGCTGATTCATACCATCCGAGAAATAGAAAGTACGCTCGTGGACACACACACATTCACAAGGCGAACGGAGAGCCGCGCGCGAATATCAGCGCTATTCTTAGTTTTATTTATTGCAATCGCGCGATATCGCTGTTGCGTAATGTTTATGCAAAGCATAAGGATCGCGCGAACGGCGCGCTCGTATTTTTATAGGGACCTTTCCGAGCTTCGGGGTCTTCCCTTTTACGTACGCGCGCGAATCGCGTCCGTTGCGCAACGACAATCGAACTGTGCGCGAGCTGCTATTTCGCATCCTTTGTGCGCGAGTCAAGAGGATCGAGCGCTTGCGACGTTTACCCGCTGTGTATAACTAACCTTCTGTTAATAACGGAATAAAGCGACCTTAAGTAACGATCTCATCTCGTAATACTGCGATATATTTGAAGGAGCAATTTATTCCTTTTTATTTATCACGCGAATGCATTGAGGAAAAACAACGAGAAAAGCATATCGTTATTCAGATGGAATAAATTAGAGATATATAATAAAGTAAAAGAGCAATGCGATACATAATAAAATAAAGATAAAAGAAATATTAAGTTGTAATTAGGTAAACATAACTATCACGCTTTTTTATTGCTAACTTGTAACACATCTGACAGCTTTGTAGACGGAGAGAATTTCATGACAAAAATTATTCCAGAATTTTGTAATAGAGGAATAGATCGACATTTCGCACTAATTGACTATCCCTTCATTTCATATATGCTACTTACGTTTCAGGAACTATTAATGCGTTATTAAAAAATTGGCTATGTTTCCAGAAAAATTTACTATGTTGCTTAGCAAGATGGACTTTACCCTCAGTCTTGCACTACTAGAAGCATAGAAAAGCTGGAAAGAGTTTATTTGAGAAAAGAGAGAAACTATCCTCTCCGCGTAAAAGTCGTTAGACGAGAACATTTTGGATTTCTAATGCCAAACTTAAGCCACAGCACTTCTCACGTAGCACGTGGGTGCACAATTTTTCGGACACGACTCGCGCAACGGAAGAAAGTCTTTCGCGCTGGCACACATATCTCGCGCGGACAACGGTACCTCCTTGATTTTCTCGCTCACCGGCGCACGAGCGCATTCCCGACGAACGCCGGCCGATGCACCGACGGATCTCCCGCTGATCGAGGAACGATGATAATTTTGAAAGTGAATTCAGTTACCGGGTGAAAGCAGCCACCGTCACCGCCGCCGCCGATGTGCCGGCGCGAGCGGCGAACGTGACACGATGACCAAATTCAGTCCTAAGCTTGAAGGCTCCGAGCCGTCCAGAAAACGGCCGCGGAAAATTCGCCCACCGGGAAACACGCATCATCGCTACACGTAGACACACCTAGATTCCTGAGGGCTTGGCTCCGCTCTCGAGCGATCAAATTCGCGGTCGAGGTTAAAAGTCTTTCTCGTTTATCGGCCGCACGTTGATTCGATCGTTTCAGAGAGAGAAAGTATCCGATTATCGCGAATGGCGAATGCGGAGGACTAAAATTATCGCGTCGCGCGTATTTCTAATTTAAGGACACCTTTCTTGATTCCGCGCTCTCAGCTGGGATTAAAAATTGCGTGCACTTATGTCGGCAAAAAGAACTAGCACGATTTGAGGACGGTGTGGGGAAAATATCGGTCAAAAATCGGTTTCCCGTCGAGCCATAAACGTCGCTCGCCGCTAAGTATGGCGCGAACGCGCTCCGATTCGGAGTTTTGTTTTCTCAACGCGAAGATCGCGGTCAATGTCAATGCGAGATGAGCATCGGAATAGGCACATTCAGCCGCTGAACCGCGTAGCGGGAATACGAGGTCCAATATATATCTCGCCACCCACTCGATGACGATCGTCGAAACGCTCCGCTTCAACGATAACTAATGGATTTTTAATTTCGCTTCGAACGCTCTCGCGGGAGATAGAAAAAAAGAATACACAACACACAACACACAACACACAACACACACACACACACACACACACACACACACACACCGAAATGGAAACAAAACGAGATATCTTTCTCGGCCAAATACAGACACGTGATCGATTTTAGTTTGCGTATTTATACGAGGATACAGTAGAGAAAAATTTCACTGCTAAGAATTCTACTGGTAAGAACTTGGTTTACTTTCCTCTCTTCAGCGAAAAATATTTCTTAATAATAATAATAATAAAATTCTTGATAGTCTAAAATACACTCATCACGAATCTGAGAAAAGCTCATTATCATGTCATCAAAAGAGAAATTTGTTTTCTGTAGAAATTTATTGTAAAACTTTATCGAAGAAAAATCTTTTCGGCTCTTTGCAATAAACAAACCAAAGAAAGCGGCCAATTTCTCATTTAAGCCCCACTTTGTGGCATCAGCAAATAGCTGTTGGTTAATTCTACTAGTTACAACGGAATTAAATCGATGATTAAGTTAATCGTGATAAAACCTTAATAAAAATCATTCTAAGTTAACAAATATTATTAGCATTTATAATTATAAATCCTAATATTATTTTATTGATAAAGACTCATCTCATTTCTTACATTTCCTCTAACAATATAATCTGTTTTAACAGAATAATTTTCCCAAATGATGAAGTGCATTACTTTGACACACATACATCTTTAACCTGCTCATGAATAACTACAAATTTATCGAAAAATGATCTAAGATTTCGAGTGCTGCAAAATGGCCAAACTTGGCCGCACTCTTTTTGTCTTTAGTATTAATTGACACCTATTAAGATTCAGAATCTATTTTAAACAAATTTGACGCTTGTAATGAGCTTGCACTGAGAAAAAAATATTTGAAAATATATTTGCGGGACATAAAGTTTATATTTCACAGAAATATAGTATAAATAAAATAAACTTTATATCCTACAAGCAAAAGTAAACTTTATATCTCACAAATAAATTTTTAAATATTTTTTTTAAGTGTATAATATGTTTGCAGATACACATACTTATGAAATATTCAAACAAATGATATTTATTTGAATATAATATATATTTTTCTGTGTGTGTATATACTTTCCTTTTTATATCTTTGATCGTCGTCGCGCCTTATCGAGGGAGCAAAATAGATACACGACACCTCGCGTCATGGAAAGTTAAAATATCGATGTTCTGCTTTCGTAACTTAAAAATCTGGTCGCCTCGAATGGCGCCTCCGTTCCGCCACGGCCGTCGCCGTGTCCTCCTACCCTTTTATTAGGGATTCAGATCGCGTGCCCTTTGCATCGAAGAGGAGAGCTCACTCGCTTGCCGATAAAACCCGTCGACGATACGCCGCGGCGATTGCGCAACGGATTTAATTCCCGACGAAATAATCCCGGAATACGAAACTACTCGCCGCTGGCCGGAGCGATCATCCTCTTTTTTCTCTTTCTCCCTACCTCTCTCGTTTTTTTCCTTTTCTTTTCTCTCCCCTTCTCCGTTCCTCGACCGGATTGCAGCTTCGCGTCGATTTTGCAACGGCTCGAGAGCACCCGTGGACTTCTCTCTTACGGCGAACGTGTGTCTTAATGCTCACACAAAAATTCGCCTCGGTTCCGCGCGTTTAATTGAATTTATTTTCGGTTCTTTTAGATCAACGACGCGGGATATTAAACGAGAATTATGCTAATTACGTTCGACTTGTGTTGGCGTTTCAATTAGTCCGCCAATGATACTGCTTAAATTTTGTTCGTCGTAAACGTTATCTCCTAAATCTTGTCGTAATTATATATAAACTTTAACGTCAATGACTTTCTGAAAGAGGGGAAAATCGAATAGAACTAATCACTTGGGGACCATCGGCTCGGTATCAACAACGATGCCGATAGTTTCACTACCTATTCGCACGAGCGATGTCTCAAACTTGCGACAAAAACGTATCCTCCGGGGATCGAAGCGCAAGCTTCGCAAGTGGCTCTTCTCGGCACTTGTTTCTCTCAACAGATACACGTCACGACGACACGCTTCCTAACGAAAATGGATTCTGCTGTTCAATATCTGTTGGCTCACGGATAAGATGACGAAGATAGATCGCGTGGCCGTAGGACTCAGAAGGACTCCCCAGCGAAATTGAAAGTAGAGCATGGCGGGACACGTGTTCGCACGTCGCGATCAATCAAGCGGAGATTTCAACGACGATACGGTCGATGCCGCTTCGGTTATTTTCGTACCACGAAATTGACTTCGACGGCACGCTTTGTGATCTATGCGAAAAAAGGGAGAAAAGTATCCACGAGTCTGAGAAAAGCCATGGGACGTTCTTCAAGTCGAGTCACACGAGAAAAAAGACAACTCCGTTGGTATAACTGAATTTTCTGTTATTCGCGCGGGTTAGGTGAAAAATTCGAGTGTAGAAACAGAGGGACTGCTCTGTGGGAGGTTTCTGCTCGGCCAATTGCTCGGAGTTATCTCAACCGAGTTTTAATGCAGCTAAATGTTCAGACGAATATTTTCGGTCGCAGCAGCGACAGATAGTACTTCTCGTCGGCGAGTTTTTCGTCAAGTCCCTGTTCAGTTACTCGAATTGAAATAGTTTTCTCCGTGCGAGTTCGAGAAGTTTGCACACATGGCAAAAAAATGCCAGTTCGTGTGTAACTGAACGGTGGAAATAATGTCTCTGTTACTGTGACGAAAAACATTCGTCCCAACATCCAGTTGCATTGAAACTCGGTAGAAACCAAGTAGTTGAGGTAACAATATTGGCTGAGTAGAAACCTTCTGCAGGAATCTTCCTGCTCCTAAAACTGAGTTTTTCATCGGATTTTCCATGACAGAAAACTCGGTTACACTAGCGGAGTTGTTTTTTTCCGTGCAGCTCACTCGAGTTGTGCGAAGTAACGAGAAGCTCGTTAATCCCCGACGCGCGATTTCCAACCGTCCATTTTCGCAACGTATCCGAGAAAATCCTCCTCTCGAGGAGAAGATCTCGTGTCTCCTCCGTTCCGCAGGATCATCCGTCCCCGACGCGTCGACAAATTTAATAGCTCGCCATCAACTACTTCGCGTCAAACGCGAAAAGGGTTCAGGAGAGATCAACAGGTCCCCCCTCGTGACAAATGGATCGCGCTTCGCGACGCAGCGCCTTAATCGAGTTGCTCGACGGACGCTCTGCGGGAACTTTAACGCCGCATCCTCCAATCGAGCACTCCGGCGCGTGGAGAAGAAGTTTCCGAAAGTATAATCGCGTATCTCAAAGTATAATGCCTGTCGTTCCTTCAACCACCGCAATTTCCAACCGATTCCCTCGTTTGCCGCGGCACAGTTCTTCGCCCGATAAAATCCCCGTCGCGAGTCTGACGCACGTCGCGCTAATTTCATCAACGAGAGGAGAAATCTCTTTCTCGAATGAAGGAGACAGAAAAGTCGCGAAAGAATCTCCGCCGTGATGAACGATGACCACCGTCGGGATCGTCCCTTCCGATTTTCGCTCCTCTCGTCGACGACGACGACGACGACGCGCCGATGACGATAAAACACGGAGCAGGCCGAGAGAAGGAGGAAGAAGAGCAAGATAAAAGGTGAGAGCGAGGGTGGAATCCACGGAATGATATTTAATACCCGGTGCCTGGGCTCGGCGGACGCGCGAGATGAGATATGCTAATGGTAAACACGACGTGGGGACGAGGGGAAGGAGACCTCGCGAAGGAGAGGAGGGAGAAACACGCGCGCGCGAAACGACGTTACCATGTCGACGGGCGCGACGCGACACCCGCGCGTTGCCACGATATGACGTAACCCGCGTCTTTGCGTCACAGAGCGTTAGAGGGAGAAGGAGGACGAAGAGGAGGGGGGGGGGGAAGAGGATA
>NW_022639502.1:484622-504439 GCF_010583005.1 Odontomachus brunneus | reverse complement strand
GGGGGGGGGGGAAGACGATAGTGGTGGAGGTGGTGATAGTGGTGGAGGTGGCGATGGTGGTGGTGCGAGCGCAGTATCTGGAGGGATAACAACAGGGCAGAGGTAGGGAGGGAGGGCACGTCACGAAGGAACAGTGGTTAGGTCCGCGCTTGTAGGGCACGACTGCTTACGTAATCAACGTCGGAGATAGCGGATCGATCACATTTTTAATGACGGCGAAGGAAGAACATTCCGGCATTCCGACGAGGATGGTGGGTGTTCTCGTGAAGTAAACGCGAAGGCGCGTTCAGAGGATCCCGCGAGATGTCACAGCGAATGGTGTGAAGCGCGCGAAGGGACATCAGCCTCGCGTGACCATCACTCTTTGAGCCCATCAAGGCGTGATCGTGTTTCTACATTTAGCGCGAAAAAAAAACTGACAGAGTGATAGAGTGTGCGGAGGCACAATCGACGGGATCTCTCGATTCGCTAACTTCGCGAGTGCGCATTCGTTTCGAGGCGGCTCTGCGCGGCTCTAGAGTCTCTTTAAACGTTCGAGCTCTGCGGCTTGTGTGCCCCGATGCTTGAATCGATACGCTCTCGATACTTCCCTTCGTCTTTCTCGGCTGGGGGAAAGCTCCCCCGTTTGCAGAACGCCGCGAACGGCGGTTCTCGCGGATAACTACCGGGAATTAGTTGATCCGATTAATCCCCTCGGGGATCGATTTTTCCCGGGCCGCACCGCGAAACCAAATATTTCTTCGTACGCGAAGTGCGGTGGATCTCGCGAAGTGAGAGGAAGTGAATGTGAGCGGGAGAGCCTCGGAACTTGCCGGAATCGACGTTTCGACGAAACGCAAACGAGTCGCGCAGGTATGATTAACTCTACCGGGAATCGCGAGGAAAGGCGCGGTACAGAAACGATGGGAAAAATCCGCCGCGTAAATATCATCGAGCCGCTATATTGCGAGGAAGACGTGCACACAACACTCCGATCCCTCGCGATCCCCGCCGCAGAAGTCGCAGAAAGCCCGACGATTCCGCCTGTCGTGACGCGCGATGCAATTTCCCTTGAATCGCGATGCACTCGCGCGTGACGAGGATGATTGTCGCGCGGCGGTTTGAGCGATATTTAATTACACGACAGTGAGCTGGCGCGGTGCGACGACCGTGGCGATTATTATCCTACTTAACGACGTGGCTCCGCCAACAACGAAGACCGTCGTCGTCGTCGTCGTCGTCGTCGTCGTCGTCGTCGTCGTCGTCGTCGTCGTCGTCGTCGTCGTCGTCGTCGTCGTCGTCGTCGTCGTCGTCGTCGTCGTCGCCGCCGTCGATCGCGCGTAGACGTAGGTAGGTAGCGTCGGCGTCGATGTCACGACGACGACGGCAGCGGTCACAATAAGAAATCGAAGTAACGCGAGGTAAGGGCGCAAGCAATTTCGTTGCATCGTCGTCGGACACATGTTGCTGTGAATATGTCTTATAAGTTAACGAAACAAGATCAGTTCCAACTGATATTTTTATATGTTGCTCATAAGTTGCCAAAGAAATTGCTGTTTTTTTTTATTCGATATTCCGCTAACAAAAGATTAAGTTAGTGGTCATTGTTATATATGTAACATACATATGTAATAATGACATCGTACATAACGATGATAGAAACATTTATTGCTCATTTGTTGCTCTTGAAATATGCAAATCCTTCTGTTGAACATGGATCAAATAAGCGCCATCGCGTACGTACGAACGACATCGATTTTTGCGTTTGCGTTAAAGTGGACATTAATTTATGTTAAAAATCAATGGAAAAACTTGGCTTGGATTTGTGATGCGAAACGTCAGTTTTGTTTTTGACGGATATAAAATGCAATTTAAAAGAAAAGCAAAATGACATCCAAAAACAAATTAATATTGTTTGCGCCGAGTTCAAATAATTAATAAATTTAGCTTCGATAGCAACGACATTAGTTACCCCTATATTTCAATAACACATCTGGGCTGCCACTGTTATATTTTATTCTTACGGCTTTCTTTTCCTGAAGGCCTTCTATATCTAATCTGCAGACGATAATCTAATCTATGAGACGGTGATGACGCGTCTAAAATAAAATGACGTATATTATCTGCTTATATGTTTCGACGTTTATTGTAGTTTTCTACTCGACATTTTTCTAAATATTTAATAAACTCACTTCCTTAATCAAACGAATAAAACTCACTCACAAACGAGTGACAGGATCCCAAAAAATAAATAATGACATATGGATGACGTAGCAGTCAGAAAAAAATATGTGTTATTAAACCATCTATTTATACAATTTTAAAAGAGAGATCAGATTTTGGACTTTGATAAACAACATCCTCCTTTTATCTTAATCTAATCTTCCAATAGACGTCAGAATTTTATTTTTTTTCTGTTACATCAAGTCCCGAAACTAATAAATCCGATGTATCTCTCTCGTCTCTGCGAATGATTCATGGGATGCTTTTCACCGCGTCATCCTCATCGTCGCGGTACAATAATTACCGGTTTGTGCCTTAACGAACCGGCTGTGCGTGGACCCGCGGTCGTGCGTATCAATATTTGTGTAGGTGGAGGCACTTACTGCCGCGGGGACGGCATTGTTCGCGTGTCGTAGAACCGGCCGCGTCGTTTGTTTAGCGCGCGGCCGGACGGAGGAGAGAACCCGTCAATTTCGCCGACTTCGGCATTGGCAGCGCCGGTAAAAGTGAGTCGCCGCGTTATCGAATCACTTTCGCGAATACTCATTCCTCCGCGGACTCTTCGCATTTTCACCGTGCATTTAGCGCACAAACGCGCCGGCGTCACCTTGATTGAAAACGTCGGCGGGAGTGACGTTATAGCCAGCAAAATATCGAGTCCCTCGTCTCCCATAGAATTTCGATCGCCGACACAGTTGTTGGAACGTTAAAAAAGTTGACGCGAACGCACACTTATTGAAATATTTACGAACTCTTATATTATCAGCGAAAAAGGAGACTATTGAGAAAAGTTTTTATTTAAATGGTATTTTTTTTAATATCGATCGGACGTCACTTGATAACGTGACATAGAAAACAGTTCTGAGTCGGACTGTAAAATTTTCTTAGAACAAAATGTTTTTTAATTTCCGCGTTTTCCACAAGTAGTATCGTTTTATCTTTGCACGTAGCATGAAATAATTTTCACGAATCGACACGGACCTGTCTCACGCTTGCCTCAAAGATTGTTATTTTTTGTGCTTCAATGCCTGTCTCTGTTTGCGCCTCGTGGAGACAAGAGCGACGAACAAAAGACGTCAATCGTCGTATTACGCGCACGCATTTAGTTAGGCGCGCTCTTCGGTTGGATGGTAACGTAAACGGATGGCATAAAATAAGGATAAGGCGGAATCGTTACGCGCTCGTCGCTCGTTATATTACAATACGCATATCCCGTTACGTTGCGCATTGTCGTATCAGCGCGTAAGAATGTACGAACACTTTCTCTCATGAATCTTGCCGCGGCGCAAGGGAGCCGCGCCGAAAGTCCGAGTTGCGAAACTCGCCGAATTACACGCCAAGCCGACGTAAGACTCGCGGCGAAGCGTGATTTATCGTGCTTCCACGTAATTGTTTAATCGCTCGATTAATTTTCCTGTCGTGCGTAAACGCACGCGGCGTTATTTGGATCTAGCGTTCGCGAACAGGAGAAGGCGCTCGTCGTAAAACAAAACTCAAGCAAAACACAAGGGGAATCGATTTCGTCGTAACTTTCACGAGCGCCGTGCTGCTGATCCGCGCTCAAACGACCCTCAAGCGCTTGCTTTGCGACGTTAATTTATAAAATAAGGCACCGCAGAAGCGCACAAGTTATCACAAATATTAATTCTTAAATTATTACAGCGCGCATCGTTATTGCCCATTTGAGAAATCAGGAAAGAAAGAGAAGAAAAGAAGATAGAAAAGTTTCTCGGAGGAAGATCGCTTATCGATCGCGAGGTAATAACCATAATTCGGTCGATACAATTTGCAGGATGTTAAAAGCGATTTAAAGCGACGTTCACGAAAGCCGTTAAGGAACAAGTGTAATTTACGTTCCCTCCGAACAGATAAGAAGAGAACCGGCTCCTCGCGGTTGATTTTCCATTTCTTTTAGACGCGTCGCGACGCCGCGGGCGGGAGGAGGCGCGGCGCACGCGCTTCCTCTTCCTCGGTTTCACCGCCTGTTGTTCCACAGCCGGCAACAAAGTCACAGTTGAACGGAGAAATAATTGATTCTGCCGTACGATTTGCATCGTAATCCGGCCCACCGCGTTCCGCACCGCGGGTGTCCGCAAAGAAGTGTGACTGCGAGTGAGAAAATTGGTCGTTCAGACGGACTGCCGTTTTAGCGAGATGAGAAATTGACGGGTGCTTTCGGATGTAAAGTCCACCGGCGAAATCGGCCTACTTCACGCCAAGCGGAATTAAATAACACACACGCAAAACGTCACACAGTATCGATGTCCGCCGCACAATACCGAACATTATTTGACATTTAATAACAAAATGGTGCGATTTAACTGATGTAATTTGATCGGTGCGATGTGATTAACGTGAAATGTTATCTTCCGCGACACGAGGGGCAGCGTTAAATGTCGACAATGAAAAATAAACCCGATAATCCAGTCGTAACGAGATTTCGCTCGACCTTGATTCGCGCAAATTATTCGAAAGATATTACAATTCCCAGCGATAAAATATAATTTCTTTCCCACGTACGCGCGCTGCGCTGTCAAATATAATGCACGGTTAACGGGCGACTCGAGCAGCCCGATTATCGCATCGGTTGCTCGAAGAAATCGCGCTTGCAAATTTCGGCCCACTGATCCAGTGACACTGCGCGCAACGGATAGTTAGTCGATGCTGCACAGTCACGTCGAAAGTAGCAAATCTCGCGGCAAGAGAGAGAGAGGGAGAGAGGGGTAGAAAGAGAGAGGGAGATAGAGAGAGAGAGAGAGCAAATGATAGAGCTCTCACAGGTTCATTCATGAAGCCGCTTGCTTCTCGTGTACACACGACGAACGACCACCACCACAAACGCCCACCACCACGTCTATCTTTCTCTCTCCATCTACGTGTTTCTCTCTCTTTCTTCTGCATCGTATGTATACACGAAGCATTCGCATTCTCCGCCGCTGCCGCGTCGATACCGCCGCGATGCCGAAGTAGGTAACTCGATTTTACTATCTACTCGAGTTTGCGTAACACTCGCCAAGCGCGTAGAACCGGCGCGGCGCGGCGCGCTCGCCGATAATCGTGAAATCATCGTGGATGGTGGCTATTCGCTAAAACGTCGTCGTTGCCGCAGCGAAATCGCGGTAGCCTGCGCGGGTGGTTTGGTGTGTTTTGCGTGTGCACGGTAACGTATCGACAGATCGTCACGCGAGTACATCCGCCGCGTACGGTGAATCTCATTTCGCGGCGAACAGATGCGCAGTCATTCGGAGATACTTTGTTTCCTCCGGCGATAAATTTTCTCTCTCCCCCTGCCCGCGCATAGTCACGCTACTTTGCGTAGAAACGTATTTCTCTTTTTTCTTCTTCATCGCGCGCGTCCTTATCTTTTTGTCATCTCTCGCGGAATTGCGAGAGAGGAATGGTTGCGCGCAGCGCGCCGATCGCAAGCGAGATAGCGCGTCGGATAAAATTTAATTAGACAGAACGAGGCGATGTTTTCCCGCCGCGACTTCCGCGTCCCTTATGCGCGACTGGCGCGTTGCGCGAAACGTTTCCCGCGATTATCATTATTTTCCGTGACGTCGCGTTCAATTGTCGTCGCGCCGCGAGCATAGGGACGCGAGACCCGTAAAATAGCTTTTGATACCAAGAACGCAGATAGATACGTGATATGCGGCGAGGCGGACGGAGAGCGCCTTTAATTTCAACGACTGGATGACAATGGGCGAGTTTTCGTGTTTACGAGATAATTATCTCGCTCGGTGTACGACAAAGGGTTGTAACCGTGCTTTCATGTCGACGAGAGCTGCTTAGCTCGCGCCGCACCAAACGGCGGAGAAGAATAATGCGTATTTTATCCACACTCGCTGTACAAACCAACTCCTGCTTTTCTCCTATTCGACGCGCAGAAATATCGAACGACTCATATCTCGACTGCGCTCGCGTTATCTCTCGCTTAACTCCGAAAAATATTGTAACTCCCGTCGGAAAATCGCCATTTAATACAATGGCGTGCGGTCAGCCTTTAAGATATCATTGCTATATGTTGTTTTCGTTTAAAAAATAAAAGCAAAAAAGATCCCTTATATAGGAGTATTTATACAGGGAAAATATTAAAAATTACACACTAATTACAATGTTTTTTGCGAAGTTGGACTAAACCATGCAATTGTAGTATAAATTACAAAACTGGCGAATTTGACCGTTTTTATATATATACAAGGTATCCGTCCATAAATGTCCGAGCAAATATCTCGTAACTGGTTGAAGTTACAAGAAAGTTTAATAAGCGAAATTTATATAACTCTTAGTCAGCTACAAAATCCATGTAAAAACTTTTTTTACTCGTAACTTTTTCGTATTATGAGGGTCAACGTAGCTTTTTTAAATGAATACTTATAATTTTTTTTGCATACTTACATAGTAGAGGTAATTTGCAATCAAAATTATACCCAGTAAAAAATTGCTAGTATGCATCGTTTACGAGATAATTGATATCTTAAGTATTAAAGTAGTAAGTTGGATTATAAGTATTTTTAAACGTGGTTTGGAATGTCAATGAGGTTAAAAAAAATAAACAATGTTTTTCACGAAACATTTATTAACATATAAATTGCTCGAAATTTTAATCATCATGTTCAACACAGCATTCAACGCGATATCTGCGGACTTAATTTGCGATTTTTTCCTTTAGAGACATATTAAGGACACTGTCTATGCAACTATTCTTGAAAATGAAGAAGATTTACGACATAAGATCACAGCGGCTGTTAAAAGCATTACAGTAGAAATGCTGCAATTAACAATAAGAAGTAAAACACGTAATAAAACGCATTGAATGCTGTATCGAACATAATGGTCAAAATTTTCAGCAATTTATGTTTTAATAAATATTTCGTAAAAAAACATTGTTTATTTTTTTAATCTCATTGACATTCCAAACCACGTTCAAAAATACTTATAATTCAATTTATTACTTTAATACTTAAGATATCGATTATCTCGTAAACAATGCATACTAGCAATTTTTTACTGGATATAATTTTGATTGCAAATGATTCCTACTGCATAAATATGCAAAAAAAAGTATAGGTATCCATTAAAAAGAACTACGTTGACCTTCATAACTCGAAAAGGTCACAAATAAAAAAAAATTTTTTACATGCATTTTGTAGCTGACTAAGGGTCATGTAAATTTCGCTTATTAAACTTTCTTGTAACTTCAACCAGTTGCGAGATATTTGCTCGGATATTTATGTATGAACATCCTGCGAAATTATAATCACTTGAATAATTTTTATATCATATATATATATATATATATATATATATATATATATATATATATGATATAAAAATCATTCAAGTAATTATAATTTCGCAATAGAAAGTCAAACTTATATTTAAACATATAATTACATATACATTTCCCGATATAATTCGAGTATGGTCCAAGATTACAAAGGTTTGGTTGTAAGGTTTCCGCACTACAATATTCTCCATGTAAGTTGACTGAATATCCGACTGAGGAGAACAGTCGTTAATTACTTCACTTATTTCGGGTTTGGACCGCATCTTCCTTGTATTTGGTTCCGACGTTTTGTGTACATTTCAGTTCACTTCTTCAAGTAGTAGAACGACCTGAAACTGGAGATCGTTCTGCTCTCTGAAGAACTGAACTGAAATGTACACGAAACGTCGGGACCAAATGCAAGGAAGACGCGGTCCAAACTCGGAAAACAAGTATCGGATAACACCGCGAAAGCCTCAAATGCCAAAACAGCCATTAATTGTAATAAAGATCAACGCTGACGCGCGCGCAATTAACAACGCGGCCGATAAATGGCGAAGATAACGGTCACGATTATTGTTCCTCGCGTACCTCCGATGTATTGAGTGTCACAATAACAATACGCGCGCGAAAGCCATGCTCAGTGAAATTGAATATAAGCCGATATCAATCCTCGAAATGGGTTTCGGATTTCGCATCGGCGCGTCTCTGCGATTATCACGTGATACGCGCAGCTCAGTCGAAAATTATCCCTCGGCAAGCGAGAAATTTCGACGCTAATCGCCGCACACGCTTCCCGTGGGACTTCTTCGCGCAATATTACACTTCCCGTCCGAAGACGAGACACCGCGTATATGACATGAACGACGCTACGCGTACAAGTTGACGTGCCAAGACTCGGATCGATACGAGAAGGGAGATTCGCGGCTTCTCCGGGAGGCAGCCGTCCTTCTTCTCTCGTTCGTTCCCAACGCAACTAGAGAAGAGGGCTCGAGGGATTGCAGCTAAGAAGCACGGGCAATGAGAAAAGCGCGTGACGTGGAAAAAAGATCCGCCCGAAAGTTCGCGGACCGACAAGTCTCCCGAAGCGCGAAAGATGACGAACGATTTTCGTTTTTCATCGCTTCGACGTAAAAATCATTCTAAAATAACTCTAACATATGAACTTGTGATTATACGAGATATCACGTAATATTCTGATAGATACTGATAGACAGTATACCGAAATAACAGTCGCGTATTATTTGGAGATATACCTCGAATAAATTCGAATACAAAAATACCGGATTCATATATTACTTAGCGATTTCGGAGCGTACATGAAGGATCTTGAGTATACAAGGCGACCCAGTTTCAGATGACGAAATGTCAAGAATATATACTTTAGAAATATGTCCTGCATACAAAACACGCAAACATATGAATGTTAGGACCATCTCAGTCTTGTTAAAAAATTATCGTAGTTTATTTCCTGCTGATAATAGAACTAGAGAGTGTGTGTCCGTGTGTGTATGTGTGTATGTGAAAGAAAGAGTAAAGAAGAGAGACGGGGGACTAGTTAAGCCAACGTTGAAGTTAATTAACGTTGGATTAAACCGGGCATTAATAAAGGACTTTGTCTTGGACAATTCTAGTTATCTTTTTTTGTTCGCGTGGAAGCTCGCTCCTCTTCGGTGTTACAGTACACGCGTGAAACAGTGATCGTCGCTGCGAAGCGTGGTGGTTATCCGGGACAGGTAAGAGCGAGGATAAGAACGAAATGGAGAGGAAAAAAAGAACGAGAAAAAAGAGGAGGGAGAAGAAAAACGAACGAGAAAAAGGGGGGCAGCGCGGGCTCTCGTTATAAATTGCGATGCGTTTCGGATCGCCGGCCGCGAGAGCTTTTCACCGCGCCAGATAAACGCGTGTTTCATTAAACGAGACGCATTTATCGGGCGGCGTCGTGTGCATGTTCGCAATTAATATCGGCATATTGTGCTAGCTGGCACACGGATAAATTGCAACAGCGGGGATAATCGAAGTGCACCCTCGTGGGCGTTTAACGCGCGAGCGTTTTGGGCACACGAGGAGTCGCGCCGAACCTCCGAGTCTTGGACGTTACACGTCTCTCGAGAGCCGGGCGGAAATATTAAGATTCCAGCGGGAAACATATCTCATCCGATTGACTCTTTTCATTTAGCCTTTTATACGGACAAGTTATTTTCCAAACGGGCGATTTGATCTTTCGCCGTGGACACGACGTGTAATTCCATAAGGATAAAAATTTAATTCGCGTCCACTTCTCTCTCTCTCTCTCTCTCTCTCTCTCTCTCTCTCTCTCTCTCTCTCTCTCTCTTCCCCCTCTCTTCCCTTACCCGGAAAGACACTATTCAACCTCGAGAGGTCTTTCGTCTGCACGAAGACGACGAGAGAACAGGGGCAAGAAGGAGCGCGCGAGTTCCCCCCGAACCCCAACGTCGTTCTCGTCGTTGACGACGTTAAAATTAAAATCCGGTCGATGTGCAACAGCTGCCGCAAGAAAGAGAAAGAAGGAGAGAATGAGAGGGGAAGAATCATATTTATTGCTCGGGAACCGCATCGCTTTCGAGAGAGAGCCACTAAACGGAATACACAAAATGCGTTACGAAACGCGATTAAGTCGCGAGACCCAAATACTGCATTCTCGACAACGAGACTTCGCCGCGAATAACGTGCAAAGTGCGCGACAAGATAAAAAATCGCGTCACACAACGACAGATGTGTATAAATGAAGCGCGTAAACCAGAGAACCGACAAAGGCAGGCTATCTCCCTCTTTCACTCTCATTGTCGTAAAACGAAACTCTCATAAAGACGAATGGCAAAAGGCGACGCGCGTCCGCTTACGGTTTTGTCTCGTCGTTTTGTTCCTCCTCGCGACGCGGCCACCATTCGAGGAGAGGGTTGAAAAGCCAACGCGTGTCCCGGAATGCGTGGGAAAGGGAAGTCGCGAAAGGAGAATCGCGGATCGAGTCGATTGACGAGTCTAAGAACGATTTTACCCGTTTTCCTTCGCTAGTCCCTATTTCGCAGTTACGCCGCCGGCGAGGGAGAGTGAATATTCACGCGGCGCCCTAAACGGGAACGGATTATCGCGGTACAAAGGATCCAACTACGAAGCGTGTACCTGTCTGCCTGGCTGCTCGCCTACCTATCCACCTATCTATCTACGCGACGACGCGGCTATGGCGCCGGCAAGGTCAAATCGTCTGCCGCGATATCCGGCGGCGAACCGCTCCAGAATTCTCGAGCGCCGCACGCGAGCTATTACTTCCGTCGCCAGTCATACCGCCATCGCCCTTCGAGAGGATACCCCCCTTCGCCTTCCTCGTCCTACCAGAGGGCTTCTACCGTTGAGACTCTGCGCGTCCACGACCTCGCTGTGTCCCGGCGTCTTCGTCGTGGGACTCGCCTTCATTGAAGGCAGGCAGAACGGCAGATTCAGGCCGCGATAATTGGGTGGAATCCTAGGCTGCCAGGATATCCCGGTGGCGATAGCGACGGCGGTGTTGTTATCCGGCGTTTGACGCGCCATGCAAACGTGTTACGTGTTGCGCAGAGACGGACAGACAGACAGACGGACGGACGGACGGACGGACGTGGGTTCGCGCGAGGCGTTGCCTAAGGTCTTGTGTCGTTTCGAGAGCACCAGATGAATAATGAACCAATGCAAGAGGCACGTTGTTCCGCACGATTAAGGAGATTGTTTCCTCAAATGCTTGAATACTCCCAAAGAATTATTACCGGCAGTGAGATAATATATTACTGAAGAGAAAAGTGAAATAAAAGTATCTATGCCCGGGTACATACCTAATTCTGAACATTATTGTTTAGATGTCTTTAAATATGAATATTTAAATTTTCAACATAAAAGAAGTATACATATATTTCGTATTGCAAGTTTAAATATATATATATATATATTTAAAGATTAGAATAATACATAAAAACATAAAAAAAATGTTAGATACGTGTCCGGGAATTGGCACTGTCTAAATTTCTTGGGGTGGCATCTCACTCAAAACAAGTGAAAAGTATTTTCACAAAATGCTTTATGAAAATACTCTTCACTCAAGCTCAGAAATGAATTCTAACTCCATGTGAGTCACTCCATGTGACAGAATGTTTCAGTCAAACGGAATGAATATGTTCCTGTGACGGTGGAGCATATTAAATTCACTTTTCAATTTCGAGTGAAAATATTCACTCGACTATTAAAAATGAAAAATTCGCTTTATATGAATGAAAAGTCACTCGACTTTGGGTGAATCGATGGTCAGTCTGCTTTCCAAGTGAAATTTCGCCCCGAAAAATTTAGAGAGAACTTTTATCTTAACGATTGTACACAGAGAAAATATTATAATAAAAATTGCAACAAAATTTTTGTAATCTTGGACCACACGGAATTATGACCGAAATTACTATATGCTTGTTTGCAAATATAATGCACGTTTAATTTTTTGCTACAAAATTATTGTAAATACTTGAATGCTTTTTTACATATCATATGGGTGTTTAAATTTACTATTTCTGTAGTAATGTATACTACAATTTCAGCACAGACCAACTTTACAAGAAACATTGCAGAGATATAATATAATTTTGACGTAATTTTTCTACAATATTTTTTTCCGTGTAGAGTGAACGGAGGATTTTCATAACGCGGTCACTGAACCGCAGAAACGCGAAGCGCGCGTCGCATCGGTGTGAACGCCGCTTAAACGTGAGCCACGTCGCTAATGAACGAGGATGTTCGGCGTGCATTAACGTTCCCGTGTGAGAGATCTTTTCGCGGGCGATACGGTACATTGTATCGTGATCGCGTTTTCGAAGCCGGGCGGGAACACGGTGCGCCTCGGGAATCGATTAGCGAATTTATTAGTCACGGAGAAATTAGTTCTCCATACGCGCGGATATGATCCCTCGGCACCTCCGCGCGAGTATCTGGGGGAAAGAAACAAAATCCTCTCTCTTTCTCTTCTTCTTTCTCTCGAGGGACGCTTCTCAGATACAAAACTACCGCGTCCAATAATGATATCGGTTCGTTGAACGAAGAAAATTATATCGAGGCGAAACGAGACTGAATTGGTAGCGTCTCTCGGCGAATCGAAAAAAATGATTAAGAGCCGCGAGAAGAGCGCGATGACGCAGACAGGAACGGCAATTGCGTATTCATGGTATTCTATTTCGGGCGCGTTGCATGGCACGAAAATACGCTGACTCCCTCTCTTTTCTACAAACGGATAAGAATCAATGCTGAAGTCAACAGCTCAACAGCTGCAACTGGGACGATTATCAAGGATTATCGTTCTCTCGATAACGGGCATTCTAAGGCAAAGACGTTCCGCATCGAGGCTCCCATCATCGGTGCTTGACGCGTACAGATAGCCGTTCGATAAATCTCGAGTATATCCCGATTAAACTCACAAAATAGATATCAAACTGCAAATATCAGTTATTTACTATTAATTCTGCGAAAGCCTCATTTTTAATGGAACACACTGAGAGTACGGACAGATAACTCAACCTATTCGTAGAAAACTTTCCTGAGAATCTTCATCCTTCAAGTTCACGTAGAGACAGAATTGTGTCATTACCATATAAAGCTTATTCGTATTTGCACAAAGTAGTGCTAAGAATCGCGTAAAGTGCGTTTCAAATTAGTGATTAGTCCGTTGACGCGTCCCAGTTGCATAAATTGTTGTTTTCAGTGCCACTACCTGAACAAAGTCGATAAGGAGTAATTTCGTAACAACGTCGCGTAGAAATCGCGGGCAAATGTTTGTTTTCTGTGACATCTTGTCACCGTCGAGAATACAATTCGTCAATCCGTCGCCGCGGTGTCATCGTCAGCCCAATTTCCGAGATATAAAACAAACGATGTTTTCATTAACTCCTCGAGTGACCAGCGTAGAGATTTAGTAGGCGTCGCGATTCGACTGCTTTGGAATCGCGCACGCGAGTCGCCTGCTTTAAAGTCATCCCACGAGCCAGCTCGAGCCGCCTCGCTCGAGATACAAAGAGGCGTCGCGAGAGATCGATCGCGGCGCGATTCGATCTGGTCACGGACGACGTACGATCGGTGGGTTAAAGCGGCGCGCGTTACGGCTTGGAGGTGCCATAAATCGCGCGGCGGGCGAAACGGGGCCGAAAAAGCGAGGCCGGCCGGGCGCTTTTTCTCGCTCTCGTGCAGAGGCAGCCACAGGCAAGTCGCGCACCGAACGCACGTAGAAAAGACGGTGACCTCCACGCTCAGTCGCGGTGACACGTAATTCCACGCGCTCGCGGGCGGGCGCGCAGCTGCTGGGTTCGCGCAACGCAAGAAAAAGAAAAAACACAGAAGCGCGACACACCTGAGTAAGTACACTGCGAGACGAGACGCAAATCTCGCTCGCGACTCCGGAGATTTTCACGGCGACCTGACCGCCGGCTTTTCCAGAGAGGAGCCGGCACCTTTCTACAGGGTGTCGTCCGCGGGAGGAACGCGCGGCGTGGGAAGCTGAACTTTGACGCGGTAAAAATAGACGCGCGCGGCGCATCACACGGGAGTTACGCTGGTTACACTCTAGTTTAAGTAGCGTAATATAATGTTTATCTGACACTCTTCCGCCCACGAGTTTGGTTCGCTTGTTTGATTTGGTTGCCGTCTTCCAAACTCTATCGTATATATTCATATATCTTGTAACCTTTTTAGAATTTCTTAGTTTCTACCGCAAATATGCATGAGTTATCGGGGAATTCAGAGAGGGCAACGTGCCTCTCGGTACGCGTCGTGCATCGTCCGGCGAAGTTTAACGGAGCGCCATGAAACTTGAGCGTCATACCACGATATGGTTACCGTTGCAATTCAGCGCATGAGTGACGGTGACGTCTCAAAGAGATATCACTCTCACCTTCCTTTTTTTCCAGTTGCACAAATCGACCGCAACTTTCGATCTCTCGACGCGGGCTTTTTTTAGTCGGGTATCCTCCTTCCCGTCGAAGGCAGAAGAAACGCAGATGCATTCAACACGCTTCACGGTCGAATGGAAGAGAAGGAGGAAGAGGAGAAGGCGAACGCATGGGCAATTAATTCCTTCAGAAATCGGAAATATGACGAAATGTAACGAATCGCGCGATATACAGAGATGGCTGGCGAAAACTCAATCAGCCGCCATCTTTGTTTCTTTTTCGTGACTCGTCAGCTCTCATAACGTTGAGTATTGCCGCGAGTCTGCGGATTTCACAGTTTCTACGACTCTCGATCTCGAAGGCTTCGCGTTGAGGTTGCGCCAACGTGTAGACACGATATATCGTTGTCAGATTTGCCAAAATCAATCGTGCATGATGCCGTGGACATCTGTGTAGTACGAAATAATTTGTTACCTGATAACGCTCACAGGCGTCGAATAAAAGCCGCGACCGAACATCGCCGGCGTCTTCTTTACGCGCATGAAAGGAACGATTGTTGACA
The DNA here is from genome assembly GCF_010583005.1 of Odontomachus brunneus. Classification (NCBI taxonomy): domain Eukaryota; kingdom Metazoa; phylum Arthropoda; class Insecta; order Hymenoptera; family Formicidae; genus Odontomachus; species Odontomachus brunneus. Next base: position 489,498 of record NW_022639502.1, on the reverse strand, counting down.
TGATTGATAACGTCTGCTTCATAATAGCACCGCTGATTAAAAGAAGGCCTCCTCTTCGCGCAGAGTTCTCGCCCCGCGGCACGACCGAGCGCGCAGCCGTCGATTGTTTGATTATCGAAAACTCTCGAAAGCTCTCCCCAACCCGAACGGAACGCGGCTGATTCGAGGGAGTGCCGCCAGATGGCCTCGCTTAGCTAAACAACGCCGCCGGGGAGACGTGGTGCGACAAGGCGATGCAACGCAATGTGGGGATGGCCGTAAATTCGCGCGTTTCAACTCGACTAATTAAGATTTCATTTATGAGCGATTACGGCCTACTCTTCGTGAATTGCACCCGGAGACTACTAATGTATAACGAGATCTCCTTCTACATTTAATCTCTTAAACGGTGTCTTTCAAAGAGGTACATGAGCGAACGCACCGTGGGACATGCCCGAAAAATTGCAAAGATCCAACACATCGTCAAGATGTGCAGCTGTTGCGAAGTGGACACTCAATGCACGCGACTCGTGTTGTCGACAAGACTGTGACGGTTAAGAGATTACGGTTCTCGAAGAGGGTAAGTTTGTCCGTCTCGGTTTATTCCGGACTGGTAAGTTGAGCCCCAAGTGCGCGCATCTCTTACGGGGTGGTGAGCAGAATTGGCAACACTTAAACTCAATGCATGTTGAATGTATGTACGACTCATTGTACTTCGCCGCGATGTTGATGTTCCTCGACAATCCCGACATTGCCCGTCGGCTTTAGAACGTTACGACATTAAGAAGAATAGTTTCCTATTCAGGCACTAACTGATACGTGCCACGGAGACACTTGTTATAATAGAGTTCCTTGCGCAGATCAATATTAACAGCCTCGTCGTTAGTAAAATATTAATGTCGGGTTTCGGTAGTAAAGTTCAGTTTTGCAAACAATCACCTTATTTAAACGCGGTTCGAGATACTTGAAATTCAACACCTGACATTTGTTCCTTATTTTCTTATTTTCCCCTGTCGCGTCTAAACCCTCGCGTAGATTCGTGAAGATATCATTGAATCGTGACAAGACCGTAGCAATTCCAAAGTTTCTTATCACGTTAACAATATATTATATCTCGTATTCTTTGTATATCTTGCTGTTTGATTATTTCATTGTGTCTCGACCCTCACAAAGGAGAACCCCGAAACAGGACGAGCATCAACGGTCGGCGTGCACGCCGCCGATCGGCTGGCTGGCTGTGTACAAGGAGAGAGAAAGAGAGAGAGAGAGAATTAAAGAGAGAAACACCAACTTGACCTGCCCCAAAATCGGGGCGAGATACAGCCGCGTGTGCATTGCACAAATGGACACCGACGACGGGAAGAGTGAGCGACAAAGACGGGGACGCGCGTCCTCTCGCTATCGCTCTTTATTGGCCTTTGATGAAATTTTACCCCATCCGGTGAGGGGTATCTACCCTGACCGTCGGTTATGGCTATTGTCGTGGCAGTTTTCAGTTGTTGACATAACTTTAAAGAAAAAAACGCCACCATCCTGTTCTATTCTTTCAGTGATCTGGCATATCTAACAGTGATCTGACAAGCTTCTCTATTGATAACGAGCGAGATTTCAACGACGAGGACTCATTATTTGATCAACTCGTAGATTTAATACGAAAACTCGCCAAAATAAAGAATTAGTTTAGAATGAAATATTTACTAAACTCATAAATTTCAATGTAAATTTAATACTAAACACGCGCACGCGAATCTTTTTTTTTTTTTTTATTTTGATGAACTTTAATTTGCGAGTCCATCGGATTTACTCGCGTACGCGTTAAAGTTTGATTTGCGTGTCTGATTGCGTTTGCACAACACGTTTAGGGTGATGTCAGTAGACTCGAACATTCCCGCGGTATCGAACGTGTTCTGTCTGATTCGATATTTCCTAAGCTTTGGCGCTAAGCTATGCGGGAGTTCAACGAAGAGTCCGTTGGTTTTTCGCGCTTCGATAGTTTTCGCGCTTCATCGGCAAAGCCTCAAAACTGATCGGCCAGCTTACTGCGAGCAGATGATGCACTGAAAGGGTCATTCTATGAACGGTAGACCAGGTGCACCATTGCAGAAACCTAAATTTTATTCAATTTCAGACAAATCTTATGCAACGGGAGAAAAACCACGCGAAATGAAAAAACCGAACGTTTCACATTAACACGAATTATCAAGTCACATTTATCCCACCCTCGATGAAATTTACCACGACAGCCGTCCCGTTCGATCGTCTCTGTACCAATCTTTCACATCTCTTCGCGGACACCCTGTATATGTCAGCGGCGCGCTTGAAAGTAGGTGACTGGCTGGATGTTGCGCTGCTGGGCGGCGCTGCTGCCGCCGCTGTCGCCGCCACCACCGCCACCGCCGCCACCACCGCCGCCACCACCGCCGCCACCGCCATCGTCGTATCAAGCCGGATTCACACGCAGATGCCGCGCGAATGACCTTCCGGCTCCCGCGCGCATTCGCGGCCCCGCAAATCACGTCGTTCGCCGCTTAGCCGCGGCAACGACGCCGCCCGTTTCGCCTAGAAGACCGCGAGAGCTTTGTCCTTTCCTCACACGCGATCCCGTGTGTAGTACCCTATGATCAGAAAGTACCGGGAATTTATAAATAAAACAAAATAGAGTTAAATTTCAGGCAAATTTATTTTATCTCCTTCAAAATATGATCCATCTGAAGCAACACACATGTGCCAACGCTTGACCCAGTCCTCCATGCATCCCTGGTAGGCCGACGAAGGGATGGCCTTTAGTTCCCTCGTCGCATTCTCTTTGATCTCCTCGATCGACTGAAATCTCTTTCCACGAAGTGGCAACTTCAACTTGGGGAACAAAAAAAAGTCGCACGGGGCCATATCAGGTGAATACGGTGCTTTGGGCTTCAGAAATCATCTCTTCAGCAACTGTCTTTCGGTGGTGTTTTTGCACGAAATTCAGGTCCTTCGGAACGAGCCTGGCTGCCACGCGTCTCATACCCAAAACATCAACCACAATATGCTGTGCCGTTCCATATGCAATGCCAAGTTCACTAGACATCTCTCTTAAGCTGGTATGACGATTTTCAAGCACCATTTCTTTCACTTTCTTCACGTTTTCATCGGTGTTCGACGTCGATGGACGTCCGGAACGAGGCAAATCTTCCACCACTATACGACCACTTTTAAAGTCTTTATACCACTCGTATGCTCTTGTTTTTGATAGAGCAGATTCGCAAAATGCTTTTTGCAACATTTTCAGTGCATCGGCACACGAAATTTCGTTCGCAACACAAAATTTCAAACAAACTCTTTGTTCAACAACATTATCCATGGTAAAATGCGACAAATTGAAAAAAGTTGACTGATGTAAACAAACGCCAGGCAGACACTAATGATTGGATGGCACTAAAACCTGACAGATGTGCGTCTTAAGGTCGTACCAACATAAGAAAAAAAAATTAACCGGTTCCCGCATGCGCGGTACGTTTAAATAAAAAATTCCCGGTACTTTCTGATCATAGGGTATACCGCTGGACGTCGTGAATGCATTCCCGTTAGACGTTCATTTTTTCGACGGACACATCGGTCAAAGTTACTCACGGGTTAAGCGCACGTATTTTTTATCGACAAACGGTACCGTTTATTCTCTTCTCTCCTCATTCTTTTAGCGACTTCACAAACATTGCGATTTGTTCTCCACGAGAGCGGGACGTTGAATGCCCGGCGTGTCCTTACATAATAATATTACAGAGGAATGCAGTTGCATCACACCTTACTCATCTAGGGTTAATTGACAGAAGGTCGGCGCTTTGTTAACGCTAAACGGGTTTATCGAATTATTTTCGCAAGCCGGCGATTTAAACGCGACCTTCGACTCGAGCGTCAACCTCGGAGCAACCTTTTTATTATCGGTCCAAGTTATGAATTGTGTTACGGTATACTCAGTGTTTCCCGGATAATGAAGTGGAGGAGGACATCTCACGGGAGGAACTAAAGATTTCGTTTCTGCGGACGGCACATTTATATAAATCGTCTAAATCGTGATGGACAACCCGATCTGACCGTCTTCATCAGCAGAGAGGACAAACAGAATCAATTTCTCGGCGCAGTATCTACAGATAAGTAAGAAAAATAAGCAATTATTTGCAAAAAAGATTGTCCGTTTCAACGTGATAATTACATCCCAATCAACACAACGAACGGTCCAAATGGTCCACGTGGGCGGTGGAGCGTCAAAGACAGCCAAAATGGCGACCCGGATCATCGCGGACATGAGAACAAGAAAAAAATGTATCGTCGACCACGAGACGGGACGGGTCCATATGAACTCGCGTTTTCATCAACCACCAGGTCGACCTTCTCTCTCTCTCTCGTCAGCTGCGCATACAACCCCCGGCGGTTAGTACTCCCCCCGCGTCGCCATGATGGCGCTCCAACCTCGCCGCGTGGATTCCCCGAAAGCCTCGCCTACGCGGAGTGGCGTCACGGTCGCAGTTACGACCTTTTCGGAACTTCGTTACGAAACGTGACGACCCCGCCGCTACCGCCGCCGTCGCCGCCACCGCCGCCGCCGCCGCCACCACCTCGTCGAGATCGATACGTCGACGCTCACCAACGCACCACCACCGCAACAATACGGTGGTGGTCCTTCGTCCTAGTCGAGCATAGCGACGACGACGACGACGAGGATCGTTGTTGGCGCTGGCGTCGCGGCGGGATGATGATGATGACGACGACGAGGACGATGCCGTTGGTATGCGTGAACGTATCGACCAGTCGGTCGGTCGGTCGGTCTCCGACGAGGAACGAGCGAGCGTCAGTCGAGGACGGGGGTCAAGGTCGCCGAATGTACCACGCCTCTGCCATCGTCGCCCCCCCCCCCCCC
>NW_022639502.1:473695-484471 GCF_010583005.1 Odontomachus brunneus | reverse complement strand
CCCGACCGACACCGCGCAACGACGGCGTCGGCGTCGAGAAGGCGTCGCCACGTGCGAGGGCATTTTTCTGCTTGCGCTTTTCTCTCACTCTATCTCTCTTTCTCGCTTCGCTCCCTTCTCATACTTTTCGTCCACCTTTTCCTCTCTGCCTCTGTGTTTCTGTCTCTCTTTTTCTCCACCACCCCCGCCGATCATGAGATCAAAAGCAACCCGCCACGTTTGTACCTGTACACGAGACTGCGAAAGGTGCCATCGCTCGCGCTGCACCCTCTGCGCGGACTAATTAACCACCTCTCACTAGTGCGCCCAGGTGCCTTCCTTCATCGTGTCGGGCATCGATTTAATCCGCGGAGTGGATATTACGCGTCTCATACACGCAGCCACCGCCGTCTTTCGACGTCACGTCTCTATTTATTAAGCGGGAGAGAGCTGAATTTTACATGAGTCGTTTAACCCGTGCGCTAAACCGCTCGTCGTTTCATAAACATGCGTGTGAAAATGGTATTAGAAGACTGCGATAGACTTCACTTCGTGAGGCAAAAGGTCGAGGGTCTCGGGCCAAGTCGGATGATTCAAATTATAATACGGGTATTTCAACTAATAAGATTTTTACCTATAGTTTATACATATCATTCTTACTACAATTTCGAAAAAAAAAACACTTTCTCAGATAGTACTGCTATTTTAATTTCGATTAGATTTCTCTTTAATTCTTTCTCTCTTTCTCTCTCCTTGTACACAGCCAGCCAGCCGATCGGCGGCATGCACGCCGACCGTTGATGCTTAGACAACTGCTATCATAAAGTATATATTTGTGGATACATTCTTAATGATATAAAAGAAATATGAGTATACATGATAAAATGTATTAATATATAATTATAATTCAATAATTTATAACGTTAAATATAATTTATGAGATAGTTTATTGCTTATTAACGGAGAGAAAGAGAAAATACGGACGTTGCTAAATTGAATTATCCCCTCGGATTGATCTCTTTTTCTGTTCGCCGCCACGTCGAGTATGAATTCGTCGACGACTTCCACCGACTGCGCTCCGGTAAGCGCAAGAGGATGCCACTAATTAAATTCTTGGACACTGGCGCCTGGAGGAACGAGCCGTGCACATACCCACCGTCGTCCCTCTCTCTCCCTCTTTCTTTCTTTCCCTCTCACGAAGCTCGTTAACTCCGCTGAGGTTTCATCGATGCCGAGGAAAGAAGGAAGGAAGTACCTAACGACGTTGTCATACTCGCGCTAGACTCAGCGACGTAACTCTCGTATATCACGCGAAGCGCGGCGGAGAATTTCGTTCATTCTTTTTTTTTTCTCTTTTTCCAACGTGATGTTCTTCTCTAATCGGCGAGAATGCAAAGAGGAGCGCGAGCACACGGTGAATCGCGTAATACGCATTGTAATTTATCGCGCCCCTCGATCGTTCGCCTCATTAACCGGAGGTGTAATCGCGATTTCATCGGTAGAGAAACGCTAGTGTATTCATGAAAATTTATTAAATTTATCAATGGCAATTTCACTCGTTTGTCATTCGATTTGTTTGCTACAATGCGAACAAATCGAACAAACAGCAAACATGTCAAACACGTTTGTACGATATTTCGACACGCTCGGAGCCGTGTGAAATGCGTTTAATGTGTTTTCACTCGTTACTAAACGATCTCATAAAGAAGAAAACTCTCACACAAAACATGATAAACTTGAATCGGTTTATTCGGATAACGAGAGGCGATCTCGGGCACACAAGGGGGATCCGTGCGCACAATTAATAGCGACGCGTTATCTAACCACGAGCGTTATCTAATAGCCAATTTCACCGGCTAATTAGATAACGACGTTGCGATATTTGTTGCGAATAATGCGCGCGATTCTGTTAGATAAACGAACGTCATTAGTCAAACACACAAACACCGCCGCCGCCGCCGCCGACGACGACGACGACGACGACGACGACGACGATACGAGAAGGAGGAGAATCGCGCGCGCGCGCATATCCTATCCGTGGAAAATAAACCGGTTATATAATTAAAGTTAAACATCTAAGCCTAAAACGATGTGTTCTTTTTGGTTTCAGAACAGCAACACGCAGCAATGTGAGAAACGCGACTGCGCTTGCTCCGCTATCAGCTGTTTCAATGTCAACCACATACATACATATACCACATATATATAGACTAAGCAAGACGAGGAAAGAGACGAGAGGACTGAATGCGGTGGCAAAATTCGAGATCTTGGTGCTTCTCCCGGAGGCGTGGTTCCTCGTACTTGACGTTACTTTCCGCGAAAGTACCGTAATCGGTGAAGCTCACATACTCGCAAATTAACGCGGACGCGGAGCCACTTTTTATTAATGGCAGAAACTATTTTCTTCAACTATAACGAGACCAGTCTCGATTGCGTCGTCGTTGATTCCCTAATTCGACGTGACTACATTGCGGAGTGATTCGGCGAAGCGACTATCGCCTCGAACCTTGACCCATAATGTCGACGCCGCTGCGTCATAGACAGCGACAGTGTGAGAGAATGAAAGAGAGTGAGTGAGTGAGAGAAGGAGAGATTTGCTCTTGTCTCGTCAATGGTCGAGCAGAGAGCCCGGCTGAAATATTTCCGAACCGTGTGCCACTTTGCCCACGAATTTTCCACTTATCGAAAGCCAGCTTGCCTGCGCGTTCTTTTTCTGGAACATTTTGCAACTAGCCGCAGCTAACAGTCGTCCGCGTTTTGGCGTAAAAATAATCCGTCCCGCTGCTTTGCAAATAGCGCTCCCGTGGGTCTCCCAGATGAGAACATCGGTCGTGAACGAGAAGTTATTAGACGAAAACGATCGACAGATGCAACGCGAGAACGACACTCGTGTGTGTCGTTTAAAGTCAAAGACAATCTTTCTCTCTCCCCCCCCCCCTTTCTGTCCTCCTCTTCTCTGTCTCTCGCTGCGCTCACAAAATTGTCCAATCGAGAGTCCAATAACGAAAAATCTCGCGCCGGTGAATATTTTTAGAGACTGCAACCCGCTTCTCGGAAATTTCAAGTGGTCGATAGAGAGAAGCTTAGAAAAAAAATATCCGCGCGCTTCACCGGTTCTTTTACAGCGGCAGTAACGTACGAGTAAAGACCGTGAAGCACAGAATATCCCTCGTGTATTTTCGCGTGTGATACCTCTCCTCTCTCCCCTTCGTGCCATCACGATAAAGCTCCCACGCGTCTTCCCTCGTAAATCATTTCCGCTCGCAAAATTTTTCGGTTTTATTACCACGGAGGATTATAATGTAAGACATCGACGTCTTGCCCGGCCGCTTTCCTCGTGTCGCTCTTCTTGTCGTGTGTTTACCTCGCGATTGTCAATTCCGCGTGTCTCGTTTGCGCGAACGAGCGCGCGCAAATAGCACGCAATTGTAATGTATCAATTTTCCCTCTCTCCTTCTTTATTTTTTTATTTTAGCGGTGACGAGAAGGAAAGAGTACATGGAAGTGCGCTGGCTTTGGACGGATGCCACGAGACTCATAAAAATATCGTCCTCGCGTCACGGGATCGCGTCTCTTCCCGCTAGTTTGTCCACCGACGTCGTTTTCTCGCGTCCTCCTCGCAATTTCGGTCGAGAGGGAAAAAAGCGAGGCGGAAAAAAGGGGGCGCACTCGACTTCGGCGAATTCGTTCGTTTTCCGCAGCGAGACGGACGGACGGACGGGCACGAGTAATTAAACCGAAGAGCGATCGGATCTCGTCTCTACGCTTCGACATCGACAAACATTCGGCGCGCGCCTGCATACGCGCGACGAGAGAAACGTTTTAGATATTAATTGGCACCTGCCTCTTATTAATATACACGATCGACATTGCGGAATATATTAAATGTCGAACATGTCGAATAGAACGCGAGATAAGAGATAATAATGGAAAAAAATAATAAGATAAAAAATGGGAGATATATGGAAAAAGAAGGTTCGATTGGATGAACTAATTTCCGGTGAAATGTGAACGATTCAGAAATTCCGATTGAAATTACCAGAATTCTACTCAAGTTTACCGGAAATTTTGGCGATTTGGACTGAATAACTGAATAACTAAACTTCTGGTAGATATAAATCTGGAATAAATAAGATGATTTGGTAAAATAGTCTGATAAATAATTCTGAAAATGAGCTGATAAATCAATATATCTGATAACTTTGAACTTGGAATTTCTGGATCGTTGACATTCCATCAGAAATTGATTCATCGAACTAAATTTTTCGTACATCAGACATAGGAAAAGAATGCATTATTTGCTCGGTGAGTTTGCTCCTTATGAGTTATCTTTGACCCGAAATAATACTCTTTCCGGAGGAAGATCACTTTTCCTTTCCTCCTCCGTTAGCTCTCCTCCTCCCTTTCTCGCTTCTTGTACCTCTTCAAGAGATGCGCTCTCCTCCCCCCTCTCCCTTTCGAGCCACTCCGTACACGACACATCGGGACGCGAGGAGCGGGAAACGAGCTCCGTAATAGCGAGGCTCGTGAGCTTGTGTAACGTCGTCATTTCCATGGCCATCCGTCGTCGTCACGTAACTTTCTAAACAAAACTACTCTACCCACCTACCAACCTACCTACCTACCTATCTATCTACCTACCTACCGCCGTCACCGTCGTCTCGGTATACCGCACGTTCATTCGTCTGCACCGCGATTCGGAATTTACAAGCGCCCGGCTGCGCCGTTATCATACGGGACGGGTCGATATTGTCGACTATTCGAGATTCGACAGCCGCTTGGGAAGTACGACTCGACGCTTTTCAACAACGTCCGAATACTCGCGCACTCAGGCCGGTATTCATAGTCCGATCTTATATTTAAGATCATCTTAAGTTTTAAGATGTTATGAACCAATTACAGAGCTGTATTCGCATCTTAAGACATTACTTAAGACGGTCTTGAAATAAGATTCTGAATACCAGCCTCAGACTCTGACTTTGCGCGGCTCCAAATCAAAAGTAACTACAAAGAGCAAGTGTTACGCGTGCAAATTTATCTCCCGACAAATTTATCCGGCACGACGACCCGCATTACCTGCACGCGGATATCTAGAGAAGTGAAACGCTTTAATTTCAAAAGATCTTTAATTGAACCAATGGAGATCCAATTTGACGGGTATATGTGAGGCTGAATGTTACGATGACGCTCAATTGAATTTTTCCGCAAGCGTCCCGGAAAGAGATCGGTCGAATGACAATTAACGCGGTTTCAAAGGTTTGATGTCCAAACGCGGTAAAGCCCGGCTCGTTACCATTACGTCGATCTCGCGTTTGTTTGTCTCCCTGTAAAGAAATAATCGGCCGGGTCGCGAGAAGAATGGTCGTTCTATAGCGGCGCCTCGTAAATATTGATAACTGTACGTTCAACCGGGCGAAATTATGACAGCGCCGGCGTTCGCTGAGAAACGGAATTTATTTTCGACTAGACACACACATATATATATACGCGATTCTACTTGTGCTTCGCTTAATTTCGCGACGCGGCGTCATGACGCACCGGACGGTCAACGCAGCTCCTCCCGGCCGTTACAAGGTAATGAAGGACACCGAAAAGGGTAACGCACGCCCCGACGACGAACGATAAATCCGACAGCAACGGTGTCGCTGGAAGCTCGCCAAGACGGACATCCAAAGTCTCCGACTCGAATCCGTGCCTGGCACGCGAGCGATCTCCCGTGGGTTTCGCCATGAATAAACAAATAAATAATTAAACCCGAAAGAGAGAGAATCAGGGAGAGAAGTACACGTCACAGGGTGATAACGCGATGGTGCACGAAGAAGATAGAGTTACAATCGAAAATTGTACGATTCAATTGCTTCATTACATGCACGTGTATTAAATTTAAAAAAAAATATATTGAAACGTCGCAATATATAAGAATATACACATAGAGAGAAAACGATTTATTGAATAAAATAAACGTTTCTTTGGAATAGACCAAACAAATTTTTTGGTTAACACAACAAAAATATTTTTTCGGAATTAAGCTGCAAATAAATATTTTTGTTGTGACAAATAAAGTTTTGTTCGATCAATCAAAAAATTTGTTTGGATCATTCTAAAAAAAAGTGTTTATTTCAACCAAATTGTTCTCTGTACAGAGAACTTTAGATAAAAAAATATATCGGCAATAAATATAATATATATATATATATATATATATATATATATATATATGAAATAAATATATATGTCTGATCACATATTCCTCAAAGATATCTCTATCTTCTTTTTTTTATCATCATAGTCATCACGTCGTTATCATTGCTACATATGAAACAAAATGGAGTAATGATAAAAAGATAACGTTTGAGAACATTCATTTTACATAAAAAAAGAATCTTACATAGCCTGAGACACATTTGGTCTTTCGGCGACGACTCGTCGGGGGAATCGCGTGCGTACCGAGCGAAACGCGTTTCCAAATAAAGCGGACAATACCTTACGCTCGATCTAGACAGTTCTTTCGCGATAAGCGCGACCAGTGCCGCGTTCGATAAACGAGAATACGGGACGCTAAGAGCGTGGCCCACTTAATCAACGCTCGGATCAGGACGATCTAATTAAGATTAGGTACGGTTTCGCTTTCGGATTTCGGATTACTTTTGTCCGGCGTCGACTATTTTAAGGTGGCCTACTATTCAACTGGAACAACGACTTGCAGCACGAGCGATAGAATATTGATGACATTGCATTACGGTGCTCGGGAACCGATATAACGGAGCGTGAAGAAGCGTAGGACGAACAGAGGAAGGAAGAGAAAGAAGGAGAAGGAGAAAAAATCCACCTCTTCGACGCGCGGATGACGACGACAACATCGTCGTCGTCGTCTTCGACGTTCGATTACATATCGCATCCGAAGGTCGTCGCCGCAATGCTCGATAAGAACTGTCGTTCTTGAGGCGAAGTACCCGAGCGCGCTCCTCTTCGCGTCGCGATTTTCCCTCTACGTGTCTCGCTTCTCCGCGTCCTCACGTGACGCGAAAACTCCACAATGAAACGATAAAGCTCAAACAGTCCCGAGTCAAAATTCTCGTTCCACATCGATTCTGCAAATTCTGTCGAAGGATCAATGAGGAAACTCGAGATATATTGTACAGATCGTTGTACCTTGATGCCGCAAACGGTTGCTCACTGCAACCAGTTTTCTCCATGTTGACCCTGACAGTAACACGCTCATTTAACGTATATATTGAACGTTTACGTATGTCCAACGTTTTATTTATAATGAGCTTTTTATGCACATTGATGTATGTTACCTAAAACATTAACTCGAAATTTATTAAATCATTTATCGTAAGTAAGTATTAAATCATTTGTCGTAAGTTGTAATCATTGTTCTTTCTCTTATTTTACTTTTAACGTGATTTTCATGCATAATTTTGAGGGAGTTGTTTAAAGTAAATTAAAAAGAAATTTCGCCAGTACGTGCTTGAGAAGAGCTCGGTGTTACTGTCAGAATTAACGAAACTCGGAAAAACACTCTCGTTCAAGAATTATTTAATATTCCATTATCTCAATATATCCTACCTCCATTTAATCTTTATTCTTTATTTTAGCCGGCAATATATTGCGGATCGTATAATTTACTCAGCGGGGCACAGATATGAAATATGCAAGTATTAAATAATCCAATAAGGATTAAAATAAGTAAAAGAAAACAACAAATTTTTAATCTTTTTTTCTTTCTGCTAGCGTCGAAAATCTCGTTGAAATTTAAAACTCTTAAAAGAGCTGATAAGGAAGAAGCTATAAAGGCAAAAGAAACAGTTACGTGTCCAATAATGTTGTGTTTACTGAAGGGGATTTAAATTTGGACTTCGTAGAATAACAAGACTAAACAGAAATGAAAATAAAGCGTTGGCAAACGTAAATGAGATTGGAATCGCGGTCGATGGAACATTATTAGACGTAAAAAACATTTGATAGATTTACATTACATCTTAAACCGATTTTAAGCCGACATTCATAATTGAATTATTTCTAAAATCTTTTAAAAAAATAATTACAGATTTGTACTCATAAACTATGTAAATATTCAGTCGTTTGAATAAACATTTCTGCATGAAATAATGTGAAAAAGTACAAAGTTGAGAAATAATCGGAGTACAGTTGACGAATAATCGGAGATTCATGAAGCTATAATTACTTGTCAAAGGATAAAGGATTATGAATGCCGGCCTGAATTTCGACTCGGGTATTTCTTTGTTGTCGCCAAGCTCATCGAAAACCCATTAAAAACGGAAGTCCCGCAACAAATGATTTATCATACCTCAAAAACATATCATGCGTCGCTGCCCGCGCCCCGCCATTCTACGTCCTGGCTTCTCGACCCGGCATCCTGGCTGCTTCATCGTGACACTGACACTCGCGCAGACACGATTCAATCGAAGATCGTGTGTTAAGTAACGCGATGCCGACGAGAGACTAATGAAGTGTCTCAAAGAGAGAACCAACGAAATAATTCAATCACCCGAGAGGAACAATAGATAACGCACTGACACACGTAGTAAGTAGTGTGCGCGTCGCTCGCCGGCTTGAGACTGAATGGAAACATTTACAAAAGTCCGCGAGGCGCGAAGGTATGTTCGACCTGCTTGAAGGTTCGGAATGTTTTGATTGTGATCGCTCGGTGACAAGCGCCGGCAGTAGGCGATTGATAAGAGGAGATGAATATACTCTTTTTTGCCGATTGTTTTCATACTCTCGCGCACTTCGCATACTTTTCTGTTATGTCGAGTTACATTATACACTTAATATTTCGTCGGCTTTCAAAATGTTTAGTCGGTTTTCTCGTTACCGTCGCGTTAATTAACATGCGTTTCTCCGAACAAATCGCGACTTACGCGAGTGTCAGTACTACGAGTTAGTATCCGAAGCACCATGACGGTGCAACCAGTGGCATGATACCGCATCGAGAAGCTGAGATGAAGAACGCAGAGCACCTGGAGAGGAACCGTGGACAGCGATACATCATATATATGTATCTCCAAATATATAAATATGTATTTAATACGCATACATTTCCGACGCCAATAGCATGTGAATAGTAAAAAACTTATGAAAAAACAAAACTTGTCACTTTCCCTATCCATAAATTATATTTGGCCATTATTTTTTTGTAAAATTATTGAATATTTTCTGATCGCGCATATATTTTACCAGCAATTAAGCTATACAATTGATACAATGAAAAAAATATTTTATATTTGTAACTATAATCTAATAGAAAAATAATTATGGTTAAAACAATTTTTTTTATTAAATTCTACTAGTGATAATAATTATATATGTATATATATGTATATTACTGTTATCATTTCCGCGTAATCGAAAAATATAATTGAGATCAAAGATAACTATAATTTTAATTTTAAATCAATCATTTCTTTCTCTCAGTGTACATTACCAAAGTTAAAAATTAAGATTAAATGCAGGTAGAATATTGAGATAATATTAAATATTTCTTAAATGAGCTCTTTTTTAAACGGCAATTGAATGTCAGGGAAATGTCACTAAGTAACCATTCGTAGCATTAGCTCGCGTATCTCTTACAACGAACCTGACGTGAGCAAAGTGTTCGTTCGGTGAGAAACGCGCCCGTGGCCCGTGCTGCTGAATTTTTTAAATCAATCTTCCTCGCCTCGACGGCGCCTCCTCTTCGTGCCGTCCCGCAACGGCAAGCCGGAACGCGCACAGAACGAGACAAGGCTCAAAGAATGACTTGTTCCTATCGCGAAAATAGCCGGCGCACGACGCGAGGATAAACAAACCGACGCTCGTTCGTACGTGATTTCGTTTGAGCCATCGTTTTTTTTTTTGTTTTTAATGCACGCTTGATACGGTAGATTCCGATTGTGCTCGCCCGAATTAGATCCTAAACGTGAAGTGTACTCTATAAATTTCTCGGAATAAAATTCATCAGATCCTACGTTTGCGCATCCGCGCGGGCTCGGTATCTGTAAGATTTATTTTCCTCTAGATTTATTCTCTTGAAAGATTAATTAATTGCATCCTCTTTTTTTCTATCTTATGTCGTTGCATCGCAACGATTTGATCAAAAGAACCACGTGACCGGTTCACGTTCCGACGAGTTTCCGTGAGAAGTTCCAAGTTCCTACTCCCCGTCGTCCACCTTTCTTTTCGCGCTCGATCCCATCCCCTTTGCGATAGCGTATGGTCTCACTTACCGACTTAGTTCGTGGCGATTCCCTTGAATCGCGGTATCTCATCGTCGAGGTGACATATTGAGAAGAAATGCAAGAATATCGACACGCGTTACTTCCGCGCATCTCTGATTAGATGTGTGTATGCTCTTTAAAATTAAGAGATTAAATAATAATGTCTTCAAAAGTCCTCCCGATCGACAAGTCCTACCGGTATAAATGCGAGCATCGCTTAGAATTAATACATCCCTTATTCGATTGGACCCTCACGATCCGTTTCCGACATTTTCACCCCCGTGCACATCTCGATTCCGTCTCGATCTCGGAAATGACCGCGTAACCGATCAGAATTCCACGTGACTTGTGCCCACGTCACCTCCACGCACCTCGTCGTCGTGTTCTCAGTGCTTTTCCTCAAGTAGTTTCCTCGTGACGAGAGTCCCCGACTTAATGAAATGTGAACGGCGCCACACACGGTGGTTCGGCGACCTTCGACCGCCCCGTTCATACGCGCTCGCTCTCTTGCGCTCCTTCCCCCTTTTATCCCCCACCCCATTTAACTCTCTCTCTCTCTCTTCCTCTCTCTCTC
>NW_022639502.1:468543-472273 GCF_010583005.1 Odontomachus brunneus | reverse complement strand
CTCTCTCTCTCTCTCTCTCTCTCTCTCTCTCTCTCTCTCTCTCTCTCTCTCTCTCTCTCTCTCTCTCTCTCTTCCTCTCTATCTCTTCTTTTCTTTCTCGCGTTCTGTCTCCCGCAGTGTGTGGAGTCGCGCGAGTTCAGGCTCGTCGTCGCACAATGGTCCCGCGGCAGTAAGATCCGGGTTTTACGCCTGCCAAGGCGGCGAGGCGAAGCGAAACGAAACGCGGTAGCCGAGCACGGTAGCGGAATTGATAAGAGACACGCCGACGTGTACTGCGTGTGTCGTTCGCGGCCGTCGCGAATTCGTATCTCGAGCGGCAGCCGCAGCTGAAAAGGACGGGGTCCGATCGCGAAGTCGGTGCAACGCGTCGCCAGAGTTCGGTTTCGCGCGCGATACGACGCAGCGTGCGCGCGCGGAAACGGTCCATACGCTGCAGGCGCCGCTGTTGGCGGGTAACGGGAACGCGAGGACCGACATGTGGAAGTTTTCATTCTCCCGCCCGTGAAAGCGCGGCAGTCGAGAACTCATTCGAGATTACACCCTGTCCCTCGAGCCCTGAGGAATAGCGATGTATTTGTGGGCGCGCTCCAAAGTGGTTTTGCGGTCACACAGCGAAAATGATCTGGGTACGAGGAATTTGCCAAGATGGATAAGCAACAAACACTGCGATATCATATATGTCTCGTGTTTAATCAACGTAGATGACAGAGACGGAATTTCTATCTGAACTATTTGTGAAATTTAGCAAGAAAGTCTCTCTGAAGCTATCATCCAGATCTTATGAAAGCGTGACTGTAGACTGTAAACAAAAAAACCAGCGAAAGATAAACGAATGTGTAATCCTCGCGTTCAGCGAGAAATTTGCTTGCTAGAATGTTGCTGCTGCTATTAATTCTACGTACCACAGACAATTTTCTAGTAGATACAGAAAACAACGATACATTTCAGCCATTTAGAATTCTACCTGAATCAGCGAAACATTTTTTCGAGTGCGAGAAGTTGTATACTTCGCAAATGTCCGGAAATGTACGACTTGCATGCGCGGTTGCTACCTCTTATCGACACGACATGTAATATTTTCCCTCCTCTTCCCTCTCCTCTCTCTACTCTCCTATCCATTTAATTAATATATAACCATTCTGAGACATCGTGGGAAAACATCACTTCGTTTTCCCCTGCTCAATGAAGACCCTTCTTTCGGTAGGATCTTCATTGTCTTTCTCTGATTCACGGGGTCACGTAGCAACTCGGATTGTCAATGATACATGACGTTATCGAACGATCGCCCATCTCCAGCGTCAACCGTGGCCGTGGTGTGTCGCTCGGTTTCAATGATCTAACGGGAACCGATGTCGCAACGGTGTTTTGCCGGGAGCGAGCGTACGCCACGGGCTTATCGACGAGAAATGCCATCTTCATGTTAATCGAATAAGGATCGAACACGCGTCGCGTCCTATCGGCGAAGATACCAGCCGTGGACGTATCTCGACACGCCACCCTTGATACTGAAGGCGAGATGAAGGAGGATGACGAAATCAAGCCTAGGAGATCAAACGGGAGACGATAATACCACTGACTAACCTGCCCAGCCGCCCTGTTTCTTCTATCAACAACGAACGACGTCCCCGCTTTCCCATTTCCGTCGCGAGCAATGATAAAGCGCACCGGGACGACCAGCCCCGAAGCAGTGGCATCCTTTCCCTCCCTCATACGTCTCAATAATCCCCGAGATCGCGCGGGAAAAGTCGAGTGTCAACATTCAATCCGGCGGAGGGATAGTCGTCAAAGATATGCCCGAGTCTCTCTCGGCCGAACGATCGAGAGATCCAGTCGATTTGACGTAAATCGCTCGAAAAACTACCACGTAGCTCGCGGTAACGTATAATCGCGTGACCTATGTCAATGTTTGCGCTTGTCACATGACGATGTACGCAAGCGATATTAAAATCTCTCACGACGCTGCGACGTGGGAGACGTACTTTACCCGGTGTCGATAGGATTTCTAATCTTTCTTTGTATTTATCTGCTGTTGCCTCTATCTCTTTATCTCAACATTTTCTATCTTTTTTTCTTCCTCTCTATCGCTCTCTACAATCTATCCGATTGTTAGGAAAAGTACACTCGTACGCAGCGGCCACAGTGGCAAAAACTGTTAGCATACGGCTCGACAGAATGAATTAACCAAAATTAGGCTTGAAAGTCAAACTAAGATATAATAAAACTTTTAAGAGATAAAGCTATAAATTAAATAATATTCATTAAATAATAAAATATTACAGAGAAAATATTAGTTTTTCTTTTCATATAAATTGCCTTCAATTTTACTATGTTTCTGCGGTCAGTGCGGGAATAGATTGTCAGTAAAGTCCGTCTTGCTAAAGAATATGATAAATTTCGCTGGAAACACAACAGTTTTAATAGCACATATGATATAATTACTGCAGAATATCAATTTATTTCTCGGTTTTCAAATTCTAAAGCAATTTTTACTACAAAATTCTTTCCGTCTAGCACTACAGACACATCCATGCTCTCTTTGGCTCTTGAAGCCCTGCCTCCTCACTGTGTCTTAATTGGAATTAATTAGCGTCATCGAATGTGCAAACGCTGAGACAATGTCTTCTACTGTCATACGCATGTAACCAACGACTACACTTGTCGCGCTTCGTTATCTTATCGGCGTCGTATGTGTGGCACTGACGTGAAGTCGGCGGGAATAACAACAATAATAACAACAACAATAATCGTAACGTCACTGCCAACAATGAGGACGATACCGAAGAGTTTTACACGCGGAGCTTTTCCAGCGAAAACGCACGCTGAATATGCCCGGCGCAGCGAACCGCCGCAATAAGCTGGTAGAAATTACACATCAATGTCACGCATCGCAAACAGCCATGCGTCGATTAAAGATATCTCCTCTCGCATTATATGTGGTGTAGTGTGGCGCGGCTGGGCGCGCGGAGGCAACTAAAAATAACGTATTTACGACAAGCATTGATATCGCGCCGCGCTCTGGTCTCTCTTCTCCTCCATGATTCCACCGACTCTCTAGCGCGCGCTCTGCTCTCTGCTCCGTCTCTTTATTCGCCGAGTATTTATACTAGGCTACATCCAATTTTCATTAAGCCTGCTCCACGTCCCGCCGCAGTCGGCCGCCGGAGAGCCTCTTCCTCCATTAATTAAAGGAAAGATTCGAATTCCTCGCGGATTCGCGCGACCGTAAAAGCGAAAAAACCAACGTCGACGAGAATTTACGACGGATTTTTTATCGGTTTTAAGGTCAGTTCGAGAGATCAGACCGCGTGGACTTTCTACGCGTCGAATTTATGGCGATTCTCCTGGTTCGTAATTATTGTCCGAATAAATTACTTTCAAATTGTAACACAGAGAACCGGATAACGCCGAAGATAGAAAATAAAGGCACTCGCGCAATACAGCGATTCTTTTGCCTTTGTGCGTGATACGAAAGCGGCACTTAATTAGTGTGGGTGTATTAATATTCATTTATATCGGGATAATACCTCGTAATTTGCCATTCGAGTGTTTGATTCTACGAAAAGCCTTCAATTTTGAAGAGTAATTACTCTCAACATCGGGGCGCACCCGAACAACGCGAGATAGAGATCGCTCGAAATTTGCCGCGAATGTTGCCGGCGATTTAATAGTGTACCACAGTGTATTTCTCTCTCTCTCTCTCTCTCTCTCTCTCTCTCTCTCTCTCTCTCTC
>NW_022639502.1:441631-467836 GCF_010583005.1 Odontomachus brunneus | reverse complement strand
TCTCTCTCTCTCTCTCTCTCTCTCTCTCTCTCTCTCTCTCTCTTTTATACGAGAAATTACTGCATAATACCCGGGCATTATGGAATCGGCGTAGAAATTTTTGTTCGCCGGCTCTCACTCCCCCACGAGATATAATAAACGTTCGCTCTATCGTCTTTTTCTTACGAAGCTCGTTCGCCCAAATTGCAAGCTGATAGGTAGATAGCGTGGCCGTTGAAACAAACATTTTAATTTGACTTACGTAAGAAACTTATATTTCGCGCACAACATCGGCGCGGAATTCCCGTCCGCCCGACCAATTGCCGCTCGCGAACGAATCTCGCGAGCATCTCCGCTTTTACGTCAACGTCTTATCCGCGAGAAAAAAGCAATCGCAAGTGCGACGTCTTACTTTTTCATTAGGGAGGTCGCAAAATGTCTCCGATGATCGATCGCGCTCGGAAAAATTAATAGCCACGTAGAATGAAGTAATTTTATTTTCCGTGATAATTTTTTGCGAAACATTAAATATCAGCGAATTTCTTTGCCGTTGAACGCACGGAATCATTTAACGGATAAAGACGTGAAACGACGCGCTTCAGCAAATTCGGTCATCTATCGACTATTGAAAAATCTGGAACGTGTGATCGTCTTTCGTGATTATTAATTTCACCGTAGCACAAATATTCAATAGAGTCTGATATTTCAGGCGAGGAACGATTGAGCGATGGAGAGAAGGACCACGCGAAAACTTCGCCTGATACGGTGCCCTACTTGCGCCCGAGCTCGTAATTTTCCCTGCAAAGACGAATTAGCGGGTGTTAACCGCTAGAAATAAACTCCCTAACTACGCTAATATCGCGGCTCGCGCGCGTGTTCGCACCGATATTAATTTCGCGCGAGCGGAAATTTTAATTAACGCCGAGATAAGACACACCTCGTCTTCTAGTTGAGTCGGCATTCCCGCAAGCTCGCTCAGGGAACATCACTTTCCTCCGCGGCGATCAGTGATCTCGCAAATCAACGAGGAAACGTGTTTTGTCGCGGGAATTTCCTCGAAGTGTCACAGAGCGAGTGAGTGTTAAGGGTAGTAGTCTACAATTTTTTTATTTTCAATGTTTCAGAAGTTGCAACGACGAATTTAATACAACTTCTTATTTTTCACGAGTTTACGCGAAGAAAATATATACATGATCGATTCACAGACTACGACTTTAAGACGTAACTGCAGCCGCATTGTAGACCTTTTAGGCAATAATGCAAGTCTAATAATGCGAAAGCGTCTCATCATGAACCTAAGAATAGCTACTTCATTTATTTCGTAATATATACGTGTATTATATATACGTGTATTATATATTATTACATAATATATAGGGTGTATTATATATACGTGTATTATATATTACATAATATATAGGATGTCTCAGACCTCCATGATAACTCATGATGATAATTAAAGAAAATTTGTGCATTATGATATACAATCATATATGTAACAATTTTTTTTAATATTTAAAAATCTATGTGGTCATTTACAAAATGGTAAAAGACTTTTTTGTTCAGTTTGACTTAATGTATAAATATACAACAGCAGACGGCGACATTGCAGCTCATGTACCATATTGCGCGTAATCATTCACCAATCTTTTTTAATTAATATCTCGACTATTATTGTGAATACGCAAAACGGCATAGGACTTTCTTGCTCATCTCAATCCGTTCTACGTTCTCACAAAGGGTCATCATGGAGGTCTGAGACACCCTGTATATGTATCTTATAATATATAGGAGAGATATCGAAATTGCACATCATCAATTGCAACTGATTTTTTCAATGTAGCACACGCATAAGATATAATCTGAAAAGGTTTTGTTTATATTTCTCATTGCTCATTTATTTTACCATTAGATGTCATCCATAGTCAATAATAACAAAGAAATTGATGAAGTATACGACTTAGGAGAACGGTACGATTTCGACAACTCTCTCCTACACCGGAATATCTGTGTAGAAATTTTGATTCTGCAAGTTTCATCGAATTGGAATGGAGAATCTCGAGCTATATGTACGGGCTATTGCTCTTTGATACAAATGGTTACTTACTGGCGCTTTAAGACACGAAGAAGCAAGAGCCCCATTCCAGAGGCTCTCAGCAGGTCCTTTAAGCCCCAACATGAAAGAAACGGCAGTGAGTAAACATTTGTAGCGAAACAATGAACCACTAAGCCTGCGTGGTGTTACGAGTGAGATTCTCCATTGGTCCTGCCAAAATGCTGCGGGATATGCAGAATCTCTCGACAAAATTTCGACTCGGACATTTAAACGAGACAACATTATTCCGTCACGTAATCACTCCACTCCACCCTGCCGTACCTTCCGTATTTGTTTGCCCTCGTTATCAGCCACGAGACGAAGTCGCACGCGCTCGAAATATTCGACGACGCATGAGAAAGGGCGACTCCAAAAACATTCCGCGGAACACACAATTCCCGCACTCGTCCCGAGATTAATGCATCGAAACGAGAGGAGTGCGAGCGCGCGCGCGGCTTTATCGGAGAGGATGATAAATTAAAGCAGATAAAGTCCGTGGTTCTTCATTACGTTACACGGTTAGTATACGGTGCACACGGAGGATACGCCTGGCACGCCAAGCAACGTGGTGTACCGGGAGAGCTATAATATTTCCGCGAGATGATCGAAGAATAGGTTACGCCAGACCGTCCGAGTCTCCCTCGGCGTGTCTCGGCGCAACTGATGAAGTATAATTGGCGGCGTGATTGGTTTTCTAACCTTTCGCTAATGCGAATGATTAGAGAGGATAGATAAGTGAAACGCGCCAGGCATTCGAGAGAGTCTTTGGTGCGGGAACGATTAAAACCCCGCGTACTTCAGACCAAGTTAATGCGTGCCGCGCGCGCGCGTGGATCAATAGATAAGGCGTTAACTTTCGCTTTGTACGCGACAATTAACATCGGGAGACGCGGAGTGCTGCTCGCAGACGCAATGAAGACGTCGAAGGAATCGAAGAAAGTCGCGAACCGTCGCATCGAAGTGTCGAGTTACAAAAGCGAGCAACGCAGCGGCCGACACGATCTGATGAGAGTTTTGACTGAATTTCGTAGAATAATGTATAGGATATTAGCAGTTTGCACGGGTAGTTTCGAAGCGAAAGCACGTATCAAAGCGTGTCAGCAGAGCTTTTATTAAGATATCGTTCGACTTGTAAGACGAGGTGTTACTACATCGAATACCTCGTAAACTGTGGTAGCAATTAAGACAGAAATTCATACGCGCCAATGCGCGAGAGTATCGATTAGAATGTGAGAGAAACACACATCATTATCTCGATCGGCCTGCACGCAAGTGGAAGCAAAGTGTCGAATTGACCGATTTGCAAAAATCGCCTACACTGAGAGAAAAATATTTGGTATTCGTAACTATAATTATAAGACTAAATTATAAGACTAATATATAATTTGTAACTATAATCATCAGAAAAATAATCACCATAGATTATGGTCAAGACAACAATTTTTTAGTCAATTGTGCTATAATTTTAGTGATGATAATCTTATATGCATGTTATTATTACTATCTTCGTGTTGCAACAAAAAATAATTTAGAACCAATTTCATTCCAACTTTTGTAAACTAGCAGTAAGTACTCCACTTTTGTAACTATAATTATATAAAGAAATAATTACTATAAATTATGGTCAAACAACTATTTTTTATTCAATTGTATTATAAGTGTGAGTGATATATACATACATGTTACTACTACTTCATTTACTTGTTGCGATACGAGATGTAGTAGTAACATGTATATATTATTGTCACTCACACTTATAATGCAATTGAATAAAAAATAGTTTGACCATAATTTGTAGTAATTATTTCTTTGTACAATTATAGTTACAAAAGTTAGTTGTATAATATAGTTAGTGCTTACTGTTAGTTTACAAAAAGTGGAGTGCTTACTGCTAGTTTACAAAAATATCGGCGATAATAATATCGTCTCCGACGCAACGTGAAAAGAGAAAGAGAGAGAGAGAGAGAAAAATGTTAAGTTGTTTTGCAGTTGTTACATAATTACCGAGCATAATTCTGCTAGGCCAACGCAGTTATTAAGACGATAACGAGTGTATCGGATAATAACCCGGTGTAGATAGTAGAAATATTAGAAAACCGGTTACGTCGAACGCCACGAGACGCCGGCAGCGATGCGCCGCGGAATTGTTCGAGGTTGCAAACGCGTTTCGTTTCCGGCCGTCATCGTTGTCGTCGTCATCGGAAATGCAACTCGCGAACACGCTGCAGCGGCTGCTAAGGTAAAAGTACCACGTACAAGTACCATTTTTATTGTTTCGATTTTCAAATATGGATATTTAAGCTTCCCACACATACACTGACAAAAAATACCTAAAAAATGAAAATAAATGAATAAAAGTAAAAAATATTCGCGCTCTCCTCGAACGGCTGCGTCTCAAACGGAACGTGTGCGCCGTCGAGCCCGCGTCGAAGACGACGCTTCGTGAAATGTCCTCAAATCGATCGAATCTGGCGCACTCTATTCTCGCTGGTCGAAGAGCGAATTGTCGCGTGAAAGAAGAAGGCCGGTTGACACATGTCACCCACGTGTTCCCTCGCGTCAGAGTTAAATGGCAAATTTTCGCGCGCGCGCACGCGCCGCGCGACAGAGAGTTGTCTCCGCGAAACGTTACAATCCCGCCGCGAACGTCTTTCGCGCGTATATTAATAGTATTCCGCGTAATTCGAACTAAAAATCGAACGCCTCGTTTTCAATTTAAGCCCTCGGGCCTAAAGCGCGCGACGAGCATTAGGTCTGAAATTAATCAAGCGGAAAATCCGATTAACCCCCGCCGCAATTTGACCTCAATCGTCGCGAATCGCGAGTATTATGTGAGCCGGGGATGCCGAAATTTCCATTAAATCGTTTCGTGACCATTGAGCGGATAATGCACTGTTACTCGCGCGCGCGCGCCCGCTCGAACGAGGCTTACGGGACCGTCGATCTACTCGGCGTTAGAACACCTCAAATTTGCGATATAGGGCGCGAAGATGACGCGAGCATAGAAATCGGATTGCGATTTACACGCGTCGACGCGAGATCGCGAGCAGCCGCGCGAATATCAGCGCAAAATCAGAAACTACGCAGCGTAGTTTCCTTTAATTAAATTACCTTTGTGACAAAACAACACGAATTCACGTGAAAAAATATCACGAGGATGTGGATTTATAAAAGTACGTTAGAAAATCGTTCTGTGCTGCTGTGCTAAATATTACGATAGAACAAATATTGTATTTTCATGTAATTAATGACGTTAAAATAAATTTAATTAAAATTGGTTAAAATTATCTTGTTTAATTTAATTATTCTATTCAACGTTTATTAAAAGGATCGAGTAACCAAGACCAGAGGTGAAAAGAGATTTCCCGGAGGCTCTTCCGTTGCTTTCTCAACGCTCGACTTTTAAAGGCTCATAGCGTTTCGAAATTTCAGAAGTGGGAGCATAGTTTTGAATGCCACTTCGGTCTCACTTCGGGAACGACGATACGCGTCGCCAACGCGACCAATTTGCAAGTGTTGGGTTCTTTTGCGTATTTTACGATGTATATTTTATCCGCGCGTTACACACTACACACGGTGTGTGCATGCGTGTGTTGTTATCGTAGCGGTAGATCAGCGGTAAACGAAACGAAGAACCGTTCGTGCACGCGGCGTCATCCGGTGGATCGGCGAGCGTACGTGCGAAATGGTTGAAACCTGATTTATAACGCGATTCGTAACGATCGCGGCATGGTGTGCGTGTCCGCGTGCGTGCGTTGTGTGTGTGTCATTGTAATTACAGCACCGGAGATTACGATACGCTTTTAATTCTGCTGACGAACTTTCACGTCGCCACTTTTTACACACGATCGCGCCGAAAAGCTGCACAGATTAAAGCGCATTAAAGGCCATTAATCGGTAGAATTATCTAAGTTAAATTGAATTAATTGGAGCCCAATGAATTCAATTGAGGTGCATCTCCCAATTAAATCGAATCCAAAGCGGCGCCGGCAATCTCGGAAGCTGTGGATACTGCAATTTGCAAGTCTGGCAGATTTTTGTAACTTTGCGAAATTGTGCGATTCGGTGGGGCATCCACATTATTCGGCGAGACGGCTCGACTCATGGCGACGGCGACATTGTCGGGATCCGACATCGCCGAAAATGCAACGGCCCCGAGGCGAGTTTTACTCGCGATTTGCATGCAATATAAAAATAGTAAAGCCCGCGCGAGATGTATTACTATGCGAAACGCGATCCTCGCGAAATACCAGCCACTTCCTCCGCAAAGCGCAAAGGATTTAGGGAAGCACGTTCTTTCGGGTGGATTCTCTCTCTTCCCGGGATGCAGGCACTTACTCTGATTGGATAAAAGCGAGGACAAGCGCGACGGGGATTAACTATACACCTCTCTTACGCGAGTTACATAATCCGGCGGATAGTTATATACCCGTGTAATAGCGAGAATTTTCTGTAATAACGTAAAACGAGCGCGCGCTGCAAAGTCTGCATTCGATTGTCGACGAGGACGGCGAAATCCCAAGCTCCGCGTGGTGCTAGGTGGGTGTACTACGATAACGGATGATTCAAACGTGCGCAAACAGCGAGCAACAAAGAGCGGCCAGAAAAGATACGAAGGGCGTGCGCGCATACTTCGCATCCCTCGGCGTTTCTTTTCTCTCCTCTTTGCTTTTTCGTTCCGCGCTCTCTTCGCTTTGTCTTCCCCTCCTCCGAAGTGATAAGAAGCGTGGACTCATGCGAGTCATGCGGGAACAATCGCGCATCAGTATCAGCGATCGCTTGTACGGTCTCGCCGCGCTATCGTCATTATTCCGTATCTATTGTCGTTATTTACAGAGAGACAAGTTTCTCGTTCTCTCTCTCTTTTCAGCTCTCTCATACGAAGGAGAGCGGAAGGGACGGCTCTCGGCTAGTAAACAAGGAAACGATTGAAAAAAAAAAAACGGAGAAAATAAAGACGTATAAGAAATCTTCAAGCGAGAGTGTGACACACACATTCTGATTGAATAAATTACAAGTCCCACTTCCTCTTCTCCGGCGACGAGCGAGCGTTCCCCCGACGTTCATCGGGATTGTTTACGAAACCGGTGAACGTTCGTCGCGCGCAACGGCGCAGCGAGCGGCAAAAGGAGATCGCGCGCGCAGAATAATAATAATAATTTCGCATCCGCACGCGCGTTATAATCTCCTCGTTGTCTGTCTCTCTCTCTCTCTCTCTCTCTCTCTCTCTCTCTCTCTCTCTCTCTCCCTCCCTCTTTTTCTCTGCTTTAGCGCGAACGCTTACGCGCGCCCGCGACATGACTTTCATTCGCCGCGCGCTAAATATCAGTCGAGATGCTGCGCTGCGATAAAGCCCTTCGCGCCGGCTCCCAATAAAATATCGCTCATATCGCTCATTAACCACGGCGCAATGACACGTCGCAAATCATACGCGCGCGTTCCACCTTGCGATCGCTCGGGCGCCCCGACCGGCCAACCTGTTCCGTCGCGACCTGCACCCGCATTCCTCCTCCGCCGGTGCATTCTCGATTTCGACATATCGATCGTGCCCGCGGTCCCCTCCGATATCGGGCGTGTCGACGGTAAGAATAGAGTCGGCGGGGTCGCGAGGAAATAAAGTCAACTGAATTACGTGTGCTCTTGGGGGGATAGGAATTCCCAGAAATATTGTTCTCCAAATTGTATATCCTTCAAAGTTCAAATGATGTTAACTCTCGAGACTCGTGCTAATTTCTGTTGCATGGTTCGTGACAATGCGTGAATTTTTGTCATCCTTGTTCTAGTTAGATTTAAGCTCTTTGAGTGGTGACTTAAAACGACGCTGCGACGCGATCCCTCCTCCTTCCTCCCTATTTAATAAGCATACCTAGATTTCTTCTCCCTTCATTGTTATTTCCTTTGAACTGTTTTGGAAAACAGAGTGTATCTAACTTTTATTTTAAGAAGAAATACAATAATTTAAGTAAATCAAAAGAAATTTAATATTTTACCGCGCGAAACTCTTCCGAGCACACCACTTGATTAGTCGAGGTATCGCGCGAATTGAATATCAACGCCTGTTTGCGAAAACTTGCAACGTCGCATCGACAATCAAATCGCATTGTTACCGATAGTAATCCATAACATATGTTCGAACAACTTAATGAAATACGCGTAACTTGCAATTAAACATAACATCACGCATAAATACATAATAAACGACCAGTTTGCCGGAAAATTACAAATAAGTATTGGTTCGCGGCCCATCATTAATCTCCCATTTGCCTCCTGTTCTCTTTCTGAACTATACCTCTCTCCCTCTCTTCCACACACACACACACTCTCTCTTTCTCTCTCTCTCTCTTTCTTTGCACGTTATACGTTACAGTAGTACATGCAAACGTAATGAGCTTAGCGACTGTTATTTCCGAGAAACTTCAATACATGTCCGCTGAATTCGAGGTACCTGCGCGTACGTTACACGTACGCTTTCGCAGCTGACCTATCCCAACTGTTGCCCGAGCTGACATGACACGACATACCACCGACGATTGTACACCGAGAGCGCGGATACGCACGTCAAACGAGACACGACGAAACTTGGATAATGAATCGATTCGAAACTCGATCCCGCGACTAGCCGACAGTACATAAATCAGACAATAAAAAGCGAACTCCTGTGTGTGTCGGCGGTAGAGATACACGGTGGCATCGGCATCGCGTTTACTATTACGATTCGGTGCCTACATTCATCGTCAACAGGTCAGACCGGCTCTCGAGAACGCGTCGCTTTCCTTGCCGCGGTGCAAGGTGAGGTGAAGGGAGAAGAGGCTGGGAGAGAACTTGGCGAGAGAAATGAAAAGTTCGGATCGGCAGGGGGAGGCCGGACGCGTGCATTAACAATGCGTTTGCGCGAAGTGAGAAAAGATATCGAGTGTTAAGAACACGACGGTATTTAAAACAACCGCGCGTTGTAATGTAACATTAATGCTGGACTAATTACGAGACAGCCGCGAACACACGCACACACACACACACATGAATCGGCTGGTAATTACATCCCGTCCGCGCCTGTCGTTATGGGGACTATTTCTCTCCTTTGCCTTTTTTCATCCTGCGCGTGTTATACTTTCTTAACTGCGGATTAGCGTTTAAACGCGGTAATTTTATATATCCAATCAGTTGATCTATGAAACAACACGATATTTTTGAACCAGTGTTGGGTACACGAATCGATGAAAATTTTCTTTAACCAGAATAATTGGCAACTCAACAGCCAAAATTATAATCAATCGTCATATATTCGAAATAATTGAAACGAAAGGAATTGTTAATCAGTTTATAATCAGTCACATTAGAATTTAATTAATAATTAATTTCATTCATCGACAAATTTATTAGCGGTTTTATATATGATAATTAATTCTGATTATTGATCTGCCGATTAGTACCAAGTCAAAGAAAATTTTTGTCGATCAAATTCCTCGACGCTGTTCAGAACACTGCGTACAAATATTGTATTGATAGCTCTATTCGTGATAACTGAAACCATATCGGTTTCGAAGAAAAGTACACGTCGAAGAAAAAGTGGCGAGATCAATGAGACTTTGTTTGGGCGAACAAAAACGCGCTCGAGCAAACGTCTGGTCGATCGCATAAATTATATAGTCATGGCTAGACGAGTTATCAATTGATTCAACGGTCCATATCGTATCGAGCGACTCTCAATAGACGTCTGAAATGCAGTTAATCGATAACTTTTGCCACCTCAATGCAGTACAAGACAATGGGCGTGTTTGAGACGTTCGTCATCGCGCGAGATAAGGTGGATACGTCGGCGAGAGTCGGGTGTCCGTCACGTGAAATCCACGCAACCAAGTAGCGTAAGCGACGGGAGAATGTTGACTGCTAGCTAGCTACTGCTACGCGCAAAACTATTTTTACGATTAACGCGAAAGTCACGTGCCGAGCCCAAAAAAAAGTAGGAGAGAGATGCTGCTGCGCACATACGCCGATTACCTCTGACGCATCTCGAGGAGGCAGTTGCATTGTTCGTCATGCAGGTGACATATTTATAGGCGAGCCGGGATCTGTCTTCTTTTGTACATTATTCGAGAAAAAGTACATATCGATCGAGGTGCGGTCGCGTATGCGCAAATGTGACGCACACGAGATTAATGACGGACAAAAAATTACACGTAGGTACTTTACTGGGTCACCTCTTCTTCGAAGATGAGACAAAAGAGAAAGACAGAGAGAGAGAAGATAAAAGGAAGAAATACCTGCGATCCTTACGATAAATCTAAAAACGATCTTTCTGAAATTGATACGCGACAACACACGGTTTCTCCCAAGACTTCACCGTCCTCGACGTCGATATTTCGAAATTAACGTGCACAGCGATTGCAACTATAGTAGAAACACGCTTCGTTTCGCCGTGTTGCACACGAACGAGCAAACGAGTGAACGCTTAGGCGGAAAGTGGAGAAGAAAAAATGGTTCGCGCGCGCGCGCGCAAGTTTTCCCGATCGTCGGAATGCGGCGTAATTATTTTTCAATGCCACGCGCGTTCCGCTAACGGATAGCCGGTCGGCGCGGAGAGGGAGGGAAGTGGTTACGCTTATTATACAACAATAAGAGCGACCATAAGGTTACCCGCATAATGCCACTTTCTCCCCGATCACGGGCGAAAGCGCGCGCGCGCACTGAGCTCTCACACGTTTACACACGTCCAGAGAGCAAATAATCCGAAATGGTTTAAACATAGGCACGCGTCCAAAAATAAGCGAGTTAGGAGGTGTGATTGACGATTTCGACGTTATTCTCGGCGTTTTGATACCTAACCGCCGTGCGTTTCTTTCTCTCTCTCTTCGATACTTGGCCGCGTCTCACGTAAACAATAATTATTACTAAGCTTGCGCAATGTATCACGTCAAAGCGGGAGGATCATACCGCCCACAACAACGACGAGTGATTTCAATGAACGTACGCGAAACAACTGGAAAATAAGCGATCCGAGGAAAAAAGTGTGCGCGCGCGCGCGCTCGTCGAGAGATCGCCGAAAAAGAGAGAATGCCACGGTCAAGCGCGACTTATATTTGATCCTTCGCCAGGCTACGTGTAATAGACGTGATATCACCTCGACTTCACACGCACAACGAACAGGTCCGATGAACGATATGAAAATAGAATTAAATGTCGGTGTTTGAAAGAAACGAGGCCAGCCGACACGTGTCTTCTTCTCCCTTCTTTTTCAATATTCCGCGCCGACGATCAAATCCACGACTTAAAGGCTCTTAATATTTTCTGAGCATGAATTAAAGGAGTTCTCTCGCAACTTTTTACAAAGAAATTATAAGACATACATTTATCGCAAGGTCACAATTTGTTCTTGCAGCCCGCCATTTTGTCAAATTTTGCTTTAATCTAATAAACTCAGACGATAATCGCATTCATATAAAACAAGAATCTTGTTTATTTTTTGTTTCAGATCACTACAAGCGACTATAGGGTACAACGGGGTAAATTGAATAGCGGAAGAATTTGGATAATATTAAGCGTTTGCGACAATTTCAGAAAAATATGAGACTTGTTTTATGTTTGAGGTTAGCATGCTATATATTCATATTTTTATGCTATGTATCATATTTTTCTGAAATTGTCGCAAACGCTTAATATTATCCAAATTCCCCCGCTATTCAATTTACCCTGCTGTATCCTATTATGCATGCCAGCGTGTCGCGTCCGCGCCCTCAACAAACATGCGAGTTTTAATTATGAAAAATTTACGTAAACTTATCCAAAGCATGATAAAAATTAGAAAGTTCAGTAATATGTCTTATGATTTCTTTGTGGAAAAAAATTTTTAAAAACTTCTTTGATTCATGCTTACAAATTACTATTCAGAAACATTAAACAGTCTAACATTGGAATTTTTATTACACTCCACACGAGAATAGAACATCGACCAGAGATTTGTTTGAAATATTTTTACGGAATTTACTTCTCAAACGGAGATACGGGTACATATAGAGCGTTTTAACTTGAAACGCGTTTCTCTTTGAAACGTCAACGTTCAGAGACTAATAATTTGTATTAATATTCAAATTATATGTCAGAATAACGTATAACGCGCGAACGTGAAATTATATATTATACAACGCACATACTGGTGGAATATTTCAAAGGTAATGTCGATTATTACTTCGCCGCTGCCATCGAAGCGCAACGAATTCCAAGTTGAAACTCGTTCGAAAATTTTAATAAGCCCAGACTCCAATTTCGATAACTCTCCCTCTTCCCCTCTCTCTCTCTCTCTCTCTCGCTCGCGCGCGCGCGCACACAAACGATCTCTGCGTGACAATGGAGGCCCGAGAGCAATCGACACACAAGATACGCTTCCCCGTATCTACCTCGCGTCGAAAGTTCGACTCACGACGAAGTTACGTCGATCTCGATCCCTGAATAGAGCGGGACGAAACTTTGTTGGCGTTGCCGGCATATCGACGACGTTACAACTGGCGCGCGATAAAATCGTAACTCATGACACCGCAATGCGGCTGACTCACGGCGCGCGCGGCTAATCCGACCGACTGGTCGTCGTTAAAATTAAGTAATTACACGTCGGAATACAGGCGCGAGGCGTAAATTTGCAGCGCACCCGCGGACACACGTTCTCGATCTGGAATCCGCGGCAACCCGACCGTGTGTGTTAGTCGGGAGAATGTGCTAATTATTCGCGCGTTTTTGCCACCGTGATTACGCGATCTCGACGATCAATAACATAAATGTGCCGTAACCATGATATTATTTATTAGCGCGCACGGGATAGCATTAATCCCGACTGATCCCGCAGACGTTACCGCAAAAACTGCTCGAGAAAGCGCGGTTTCCATCGTCAAATATTTTATTTTCTTAGCGCGCGAATCGCTTTTGTCCCAGTATCGCGCTGTCCTTGGTTCATTTCGAGCCCCGTGGTCTTTATAAAATTTTACGGCACCGCTAATTTTTGAGCCGCGAAAGTTTCGGAGGATTAACACAGATAACGGAATCCTATCCGTCGTCCGATCTCGAGTGGTCGGCTTTGCTTGAACGAAATCCCTGGATGGATGTAACGCGAATCGCTAAAGATATCCGACATTACCAGCCAAATATGTGGCGCGCGGCACCCTCGTCAATCACCTCGCGGTAGTTTCACATTCGAATGCAAATTCCGAGCGTGAGAAACTATAGGATCACAAAAAGGTCGCATCACATAGCCGGTTGTCCACGAGACACCCTGTACACGGGCGCTCCACGTGAAGATATATCCCACTTTTGTGCGAAGATATATCCCGCCATTCTTCGAATAGCTAACTATATAAATCCGACTGGCGCACCGGGTCTACACACGGCGAGATTAATGTGATTACCTGTTCGGGTAACAGTGACACGGTGTGAACTGCCCTTGAGTGCACGGCCGACACCGCAACGGCAACGCCGCAATTCCGTGTCACACTCGGCCGACAGCGGCCGGAGAGACGATTTGAGTTTTCCGCACAACCGCGAAAAGAAACACGACTCGTAACCTCGCGTAACTTTATCGCGTAATTTTTGCATACCTCGACGAGACTGCGCATACCTCGACGAGACTTATGATAACCACGAATAAACGCGATCGCCCCGATAACGATCTCGAAAATACTCGGTCGATAAAATCTCGTATGTCGCGTGAATTTCGTATATATATATCTCAATCGATCGATATTAATGCGACAAGTCTTTAGTAAATTATGATACAGATTAGTTTACTAAAGAACATGATGAACTTCGCTAAGAGCATAATAAGTTTTTTAATAACACATTTCAGTACCTGGAGAATATACAAATGGCATATAAAATTGTCTCCGTGTAAAAATTGACGAAATTGTAAAACTTGTTTACTTATTGTTCAACTCGATCTCGCGTTCTGTGATGCAACGAGAGAAAATGACAGCGTCACACGATATAACGTGATAACATAGTATAATACACATTTTTGCCACGTGTGATGTGTCATAAGAATGCTGCATTCTATTTTTCTCTTCTTTTATATAAGGAAAATATAATACGAATACGTGACGTTACTCTTAGAGATTTCCCGTCGCGATGGATTAAGACCAGATTAGATAAGAGAAACACATGAAAGAGACAAATATTTCGCGCAAAGCCTCTCGCAGCGCTTACCTGACGAAATGTTACGACCGTAAAGGAAATCGCGAAAGTCGGAGTGAATAATAATAGCCGGCGAATAATCTCCCGTCTAAAAAAAGGTTAATCCGTTGCGAATTTGCTTATCTGGCTCGGAAGTTCCATCTCCGTGACGGGCATCTCCAATTGCGAACCACCGTTGCCAACTTCTCGCAACAAAATTCTGGTTCTACAGGGACTAGAGATTATGGCATCTTAACGTGTCTCGCTCTATACAGGGTGGTCACGAATATATACGTTCGCGCGGCGGAGAGTTTCTTTGTTCGACTCCCCCGTCGACTCGAGGTTTCATCAGTCATGTAATTTTTCTCACGTAACTTTTTCATATTCGACGTCTAGTCGGAATTAATTGATACTAAATATGCATTGCAAGATGAGAGGGAAACCGGAAAAAATGAGGAATACTGACTAATCAGCAATTTCATTTGAATACATAATACATGCGATTAAGAATTAATAACAGTAGCCACGTCGGTCATATCTTGAAGAGCAGTAGCAGGAAGTAACTTCGATAATCAACGACTGATAGTCGAACAATCAATGCGCAGAAACGGCATTGTATGGAGAAACGTAATGCGGATTTCGAGCGTGTTATAATTGCCGAATCATTCGCAAACCTCATCATGACGAAATTAGCGGCAACGATAACGTAATTACGGCGCGGTTGACGACGTAGCACAATTGTGCAAGATGGCGAAATTTTACGTCAGCTATAGCAGATGTACAAAATGCAGAAAGTGCGGTTAGAGAATGAAGACATGCGAGATATCACACTACGACACTATTTTGATATACATGGAATATTTTAAAATATATCTAAGTCACCAACGAGTTATGCAAAAAATGTGCTAAAGTAGAGATACGCGTAATCGTTGCCCGAGGTAATCGCTGAACATTTCGGTAAGTTGTAGGTACTACAGAAGGATTAAATTAAGATTAAACTCACACGTGAAGTACTCATGGGGACGAAACATTTTGATTTTGTAATTCAATAATGACAAAACGACTGTAAAAGAGAAAGAGAAAGAGAGAGAGAGAGAGAGAGAGGCAGACAGAAAGACCGAGACAGAGAGGAGAAAGGGGAAAGAATAATCGACCAGCGAGCGATCGTAATCGCCGCAACCCGGTCGTTATTCCTCAACGCCTGGAAAAGCCGTTTCTCTTATTGCCATTGTCGTTTCACACCATCCGACTGCTTTGACCCTCGACCTTCTGTATGCGCGTTGAGCGAGCAGCTTATACATATGAGTGCATCACGTCCCCGTACATGAAGTGCCACCAAGCTGGCGGCGACAGTTCGTCTTTCATGTCTCTCTTCGCGAATTGATTACAACGCGGGTTTATTTAGTCCCGAGCAAGCGAGCGAGCGAGCGTCGCTCTGGCGGAATTTTAATGGGACGATTGGCGAGACAAATTAATGTTGAATTTTGAGGATTTCTAAATTATGTTATGTTGCCCGCGAGTTGTTTTTTATCTCCGCCGTGTGACAACTGACATCTCTCTTCGACGTCTGAAAAAGGAAGATAAAGAGGAGGAAGAGACAGCGTCTGTACAACTCACAGACTTTAAATTGTCATAATTGTACATTATGTATGTAAGGACTGCTAATCTACGGCAGCGTTATGTCAAACCGGTACACGAATCTCCCCCCAAGGTTGATGACGATACGCGAGAAAAATTGTACACGTCGACGCGTTCAAGCAAGGCCGCTCGAATTGTATGTTAATATCGGAGTTACAATATAATTCATCGCTCACTCAAGGCGAGAATAATGAAAACAGTTTAGCAGGATCGAGCGCGCCTGGCCGCGCATCTTTATGAAATATGCGAACGCTGAGGTTTTCGTAACGTTCACAATCTTTTTTTCTTTCTCCGTGAACGATCGCATGCGCGAAATGACTTATGCGCGGTGAACGAAAAAATTAGGAAGAATATGTCATCCTCTTTCCATGTGTCACGTATGACAGCTTTATTAACTGTTCGCGCGATGATTTTAGAATCGCCGAGATTCGTCGTGTCTTCGCAAAGAGAACACACAAATCGAGCATAACACGCGTGCACGCGCGACGCCTGTCATTTTGTCGCAATGCCAAAAAAGAAAGTTTTCTTCTCTTTGCTTGGACAAAAGAGGCTCAGATTTGCTCGATCTGTATGACACAACTCTTCCTTTGTTTTGTTTTCTGTTCGCAGATGGGTGTTGAAGGCGGCCCGAACGAGAGAGCGTCGCGAAGGAAAAGGAGCTGGTCGTCGTCAGCTCAACGAAATTGAGCCACAAGGTGCGCTTTTCGAGGCGTTCCTGTCAAATTTTGCTCCTCGCTCATTCTCTCTCTCTCTCTCCTCTCTCTCTCTCTCTCGACTGTCTTTCTCTTTCTCGAGAAATAGCCGACCGTCTGTGCCGCGTCGACGGACCGCCGCATCACCGATGACGGTGATGTAACTCCCTCTTCTCTTCTTTGTTCTCCGCCTCGACAGGCCGCCGTCGTGCGTGTTCGCAGACAGTTCGGCTATCTCTGAAGGCAGCTGAAATGAACGGACCGGATCTTTCCGCGAATCGTGCGAATCGACGCGTTCGGTATCGCAATTTCGCAGCGCGCCGTAATTCTACCCTCGGCTCGGCGCGTTGATAAAAGTCTCTCTCTTTCTCTATCTTTCTCTCTCTTTCTCTCTCTCTCCCTCTCTCTCTCGTGCGGGTTGTTGTTCGGTATCTTGACGTAAGAATCCGCCGAATTAACACTTTGGGGTCTAACTGCCGGCTGTGCGTTTGCGATCACGTCGAGATCGCCTCGAAGACGTGCCACCGAGGAAAAATTATTACGGACGCGTCGTAGCTCGAGCTGGCTGAAGCAGCCGAGAAAATTCAATTTCTCATTTTACATTTTGGATCAGAAACATTTTGAATCCACACTCTCTTTGAATGTCACGAGCGAGGATCTCTTTCCTTGGTCCTAAAATAATCCAAAGTATCCAAATCTGCGGACGAAAATTTCTCCGGAGAAAAACAGTTAACTCGAGGAAAATGCTTTCCTGTAAAGCAAAATTATCTCGCGAGAATGTCAATCAAGTCGTTATAATGTCCACATATCTCTCTACATTACAACCTATTGGAATGCGCGGATCTACGTGAATATGTACTTCGAAAATTTAATTTCAAACGAAAACAGAGCCCTTTCTCGAGTTCCACTTAAAAATAACAAGGGATGTATTTGAAGAGGAAGAAAGAGAGAAAGAGAGTCGGGAAGATAACGTCGTATGCGACTGTAATATCCATATAAAATTCACACAGGCAATCGTCACCGCATCATATTTAATGAACCGAGAGAACACACGCGGAATTATCTCATGCGCTACTCGATATATTAACCGCTTCGTACCGCTCCTTATCGTTGTTATCGTACGCGCGAACCTAAGATAGTGTCGTTTAACCGAAGGAATAACAGATAATCGCGAAATTAAACTCGCAGTCTATTCAAATCGAGATTTTCTGCGAAAGTCCCGCGGTATTCTCACGATAGCCGGGCATCTCTCAAAACCGGTTATCCCATATGTATACGCACAAGTAATAAATATTTATAGAGTTATAGATGTGAGATCTACAGTCTATTATTACAGCGTACATTTCAGATATCACTGATCACGTCGAAACTATGCGGTTTCTCGAGACGATCGTACGCGACGAGCAAATTACCAATCTAATCTACTTGAATCACATATTTTAGAAACCCAACTCTCCATATCTAATTCTCGAACGTCTGTTAGTATTTTAGAAAACGAGTCTCTTATATTTAATTCTGAAATGGTCGAGTTTCAAGAAAGCACGCACGGAAAAAAACAATTCCATTAGTGCAACTCGATTATCCGTTGCCTGAGATAAGAACAAGAGCTTAATGAAAAATTTGTTGTAGAAACAGAAAGATTCCTGTTGGAGATTTCTACTCTATCAATTGTTTTATTGCAAACAAGTTGATACAGTTGAATGGCTACGTTTAGCAGAAGAAGTTGATTTTGACAGAACGGTTGTAAAAATCGTCAATTTGATCTGTCTATACTTTCAGATTCAAACAGAATTGAGAGCGTATACCAATTAGATTCACGAATTATACAACAGTTGCGAAGCAGCTTTCTCTGCTGAACGCAGTCAATGTTAATTCAGGTTAAGCGAATTCAGTTTTTACTACAGCTCTGAATGTTCAGACAAATGTTTTCGGTTGCGGTAACAGAAATATCATTTCACATTAGCCGAGTTTTCATCTGGGCTATTTAATCAGTTGCGCAAACTGAAGGTCTTTCTTCCTGTGCGCACCATATGCGTCGTCGTGTTTTCGCCTAGACGAAATTATTGTCTACGCCTATGAAGCCATCTTGACTCAAGGTTCCGCGTGTTCTATTCACGCGAACATAATATCACAACGTTAGTTCGCAGAATGTTAGTTCGAAATCGCGATTTCTCTCCGCGAAGCGAAATATCAAGAAAGAAGGCTGCTTGACACATGTGAACCACGTGCCTACTCCAGGATTAAACATTCTTCCTTGTCCTCGGTTCCGAGGGGAAAAAAGAAGGGGACACGGTTCCACGAATAAGAAATTCGTGGACACGCTCTGCGGTAAGGCAAAATGTAGCAATGTCGGAAACGTTAGAAAGAACGCGAGCAAGGTCTATGCGTTCGAATTGATGTCGGCGGTTAATCTGGTGCTTCTATGGGGGTCACAATGCGGCCATAAAAAAAATTTACAAGCGTGCCGGATTCGTTCAACATAGCCACGACATACCACACTCAGCATCGTCTTCCCGTAGAAAATTTTCCCGGAGCTCGTTAATATCCTAGTTTACGTCACGTTTCCTCCCTTCCTCCCTCCCTATCCATCTTCACTCCCTACCACCCGCACGCCCGTTCGTTCGTTCGTTCGCTCGTTCGTTCGCGAATGCGACGGTCGTGCGCATTAACAAAAATCAATAACCAATAATTATGGTCGCCGTGGCCTTTCTCTCCTCGTCCTCCTCGTCGTCGTCGTCGTAGTCACCGTCGTCTTTGTCTCATCGAAACAGTCGCGCGCGTACGTCGCGCCAAGATCGTGGCCAGCTACTCTCGCGGGAGTTTTCCGAGGGTAAAGGTGCATTTTTGCGAATGGAAACGCGGTCACGACGTGGCGGGATAGGGGTAAGGAAAGAAAGCCAAGGTGACGCTATTTTTCTCGCACGGACGGGCGACGAACGCATGGATGGATGGATGGATGGAAGGATGGATGGATGGATGGATGGACGAGTGAAGATGTAGGGATGGATGAACGACGCACAAACGGATGGATAGCTAGCTAGCTGGATGGATGGGTAGATGGACGGACAAACGGACGGACAGACGAGCGCACACAGTCGGGCTACGAACGAACGAACAAGCAAGCAAGCGAACGGCCGGCCGGCGGCTCGGCGATGGGAAAATTGGCAACGTCGCAGCGAGAACCAGAAGAGAGGATCTATATCCCGACTCGGCTCAGGTCGGCACAGCTCGGTCTGCCTCGGTGCGACGCACCACGTGACTCGCAACGCGCTACTCGCTATTCGGCAGACATCGGGCCGATTTCGCCCGCTACACCCGTTACCTCGCGCACCGTCGCGTTTTCCGCGCAGTCCCGTCGCTGCTTGATCTACGAGTCGCGAAACTTCCCGTTGTCAACGGCCGGAAGAGTTCCGATAGCTCAGACACGATGATATCTAATGTCCACCCTTCCGTCACGATGTAATGAAATACGAACGAAAAGAAACCGGAGATGGAGCGTAGCAGGTGGAAGAGAATAAGGAGTATAGAGCGAAAATGTGGTATCATAAGTCTCGCGGTCTAATCGCGTAAATATTCAATGTTGCATGAGTCATTTGGCGAGTGACTTAAATGATTAATTTTCCACATAGCAAGCGGAGGATAATATACTATACAATTAAAAGAAAATGTTTTGCTGGTCCAGCTCTAGATAGAGTTGGACATTTTAAATGTCACAGTTAAAATTTATTGCTGTTTTTTATCTGCTGGAAGATTGTGGTACGTAGAATTTACGGCAGTATTCTAATAATATCGGTCAGTGAAGACTATACATTCGTCTCTCTCTCATCACTTTTCGTTGTCTATCAGTCAATTTTTATAAGAAGTTTGACTGACCTTAATCTGGACGAATGATGTCACAGAGAGGGTTCCTTGTTCAATTTCACAAATAGTTCAAACAGAAATCTTGCCTATCATCTGTACTGATTTAATATAAAACATACGCAATATCGCAGTGTTTCCTAGTCATTTATTCATCTTAGCTAATTTCTCATATTTAGAAAATTTTTGCTGTGATAACAAGATAATTTTTCTGAATGATAAAATAAAATAACCTCATTCTACGCGCCTTGTCTCGGATATTGGACTTTTATGCGATGAAATTTTCGTTGCAGTTTTAAGCTTGATCTTCAATGTGTTATTTGTTCTCTGTTTCTTTTTCTTTATCTCTTTCTGACTCAAATCTTAAGTCTTAAGCTTGATCTACAATGTGTTCTTTGCTTCCTTCTCTTTATCTCTTTCTGACTCAAACCTTAAGCTTTAAGCCAGAAAAAGACAGAAGACAAGAAACAGAACGCAAACAGCACATTGTAGATTAGGTTTTAAATTAAAAAAAGATAGAGAACAAGAAACAGGAAGCAAAAAGCACACTGTATAGATCAGGCCTTAGAGTTGCCGAGTTTCTAACTCGATTAGCGAGACAAAGTTCGAAGAGGACGAGGAAGATAACGACCAAGTGGAATTTTCATTACCTCAGTGTTCGACGACAGATACCGGCGACACGATGTGTTGATAATCGCGACTTCTTTTCGATACACCTTGTACCTGCACCTCTTCTCTCGTCGCGCGCGAAGTGCTCTTTAGTAGTCGCGTGGGCACTTACATTGTTGCTGACGGCGGAATCAGTTACACGGCGTCTACCGCAGCTAGCCAAGTTTCTATTTTGCTACATGTGTGCCTCGCACGCCGCGTGCAGCGTGCGTCGACAGTGACGCATTGCGTACGTGCTGTGCTACTTGCTGCCAGAGATAGCCAGCGATAATACGATACTATCGAAGTTTCTGAATCTAGCCGCGCGGAGTCGAGCGCCAGTGGAGAATCGCTATTACTTAATTAACCATGCCGATTCGGACAATCATTCGGTCGCCCCTCCACGGTCTTGTACAATTCAAATTATTCCTAAGCTCATTTTCTTGAATCATTTCTTTTTGTCAGAGCGACAATCTCGACCATTTGACACTGTAGAAATCGCTAGGAAAAAATCGCAAAAATTGCCGGTGATTAATAGCGTAATATGCATAGTGATAATTATGTATTACCGCGCGATCTGGCTATAAATTACCTAAGAATTACTACTTCGCATCCTGCCATCACCAAATTAGTACGGAAACCCCGAGTTTATCCTACCGTGATACGCGCGCGGTGCACCGAGTTCGCCAACGCGCCCGACCGCGTTAACACCCACGTTAAACCGGCCGCTAAAGTACACTTCGCGGCTTCTTATCAACCGATCCTAACTCTGCAAAAGCAGCGTGCGCGGAGCAAACGGTGGCGGCGTGTATATGTCGTTGTTCTCGTGATTCGAGGCGTACGGTACGTTAATTGCTCGCAGAGACAGACAAGACAGCCGAGAGGTGGAGTAAGAGAGAGAGAGAGAGAGAGAGGGAGAGAGAGAGGAAAAACGAGCCGATCTCGTGGCAAATATAATGTAAGTCGTGCGAAATTACGACTCGTTTTTTCGCTTTACGTAGATCGCGCTGCTGTCGCTGTTTGCGAGTACATGTATAAAACCGGTGGTAGATCGGTCTCGCCGGCGCGCAAAAGCGGTCCGGAGCCGCGTGCGCTGACGCAAAAATGCAGCTCCCGCGCGGGCTGCTGCATTCATTTGCAACGCGCACCTCGTCCGTGCCGCTCTCTTTCTCTCTCTCACTCCCCCCCCTCTCTCTCCCTCTCTCTCTCTCTCTTTCTCTCGCACGCCTTCTGTTGCAGCTACGGCTACGGCTGCTGCCGTCGCCGCTGCTGCTGCTGCACCGGTGACTCAGTAACGCTGAATTCAAACTTCTGCCGTGCGCGCATTCTGCTGCGGCGAGCTGCTTGCTGTTGCTATTCACTGCTCTCGCACCTTCGGCCGACGCGACTCGTTTTACGCGCGAACGAATGCACGAACGCGAGCGAGTTCTCCAATTATGCACGTGCAAAAGGAAGAAATGTACACTTGACAAATCGGTAGCCG
This sequence comes from Odontomachus brunneus, assembly GCF_010583005.1. NCBI lineage: Eukaryota > Metazoa > Arthropoda > Insecta > Hymenoptera > Formicidae > Odontomachus > Odontomachus brunneus. The sequence goes on along the minus strand of NW_022639502.1, from coordinate 445,293 downwards.
AGTACACAGTACGCACACGCGACCTACAATCTCTTATCTGTCGCGATCGAGAAGTTTAACGTGAGTGTGAAATATTAGAGATCGCGACGGTGACTTGAAAAGCCGGTGGTTTTCTAGACGGTGTCTAGAAAAGCATATAGAGTCCGTTGTTTTGGGTCAAAATCCGTTCAAGTCTGCACCTTGTCTCACGGAATATTGAGGCAAACGAATATGCATTCGTTGTTAATCGCAGAGTGTATTTTAAGGCTCCCGATTTCACACCGCGGAACTCGGAATTGATGAGACGTCAGAAGCGTGTGAATATACATGTCCAGATTTTTTGCGCACCATTTTCAAATAAAAAGGTGAAAGAAAGGTATGAAAGAACGCTTCTAATCGTTCAAGCATACTTGTAAAATGTTCCGGAAACTACTCCTTTTCTCTCAATCAATAAATAGCCGCAAAATTAACATGACATACAAACCTTTCTCCTTCTATCTCCCCCTATGATTTTGCCATTTTCGTTTTACGACTGTTTTATTGACTGATAAGGGAAAATAATAGTTTTCGGGATACTTTACAAATGTACTTAAGTGATCTGAAGTATTCTTGCATACAGATATCTTTTTATTTGGAAATGGCACGCAAGAATTTTCAGCGCATCATTCTCGCTTGACGTCACAATCCAATATGGCCGTGGCGAATATTCAGGAGCCTTATACGTATATGTGATTAATGATAACAAATATAAAAATATCTTGTGATTCGAAGAGATCTCTAGGAAACTTCTATTTTTTTTAACTTTAACCGAGGCGAACGAATATTTGTATGTATAGTTTGTATCTTGTCTCATGGAGTATATTTGGGGAATTGAATGTACATTCGTTGCTAATCGTAAAGCGATGTATGTGATTAAAATGAAACTATCGTACGAAAATGAGATTTTTTAGATAGACCTACTTTGCTGAGCTTTAAACGAGACATACGCGATTGAAATGTACACCTCCTCACCTATCGCGTGTAACCCACCATGTTTGAAACGCACGGCAATCGATCTTCGCTGTTGGACGCAGTCGCAGATATCCGAAACCTTACCGCGTTGCGACGAATTAGAACGTCTCGCGTCGAGATCGGGCCGAGGTCTTTACCATAAGACTACGTCCTAAAAATCCTAAGAAGTTTCCTTCTCAATTGTGTGTGTGTGTGTGTGTGTGTGTGTGTGTGTGTGTGTTCGTTCTAATTACATTAGAATAATTCGCGCAAGTGAAAACCGACTCTCCACGTAACTTCAATTAAACGCGATAATCAGTATTTTCGGTTAAGTGGCACAGCGCGCAGTATCTTCACAATCTACCTAATAAAATTAAGAGTCGTCGCGTTTAATTACGATGAATATTACATGAATGCCAGCTCTGGTTGCATGATTTTATAACCGCCGACATATTCCGAGTAAAGAATCACTGTTAAATCAATACACCATTATACTCGACCGTTAATTTTATATCACTGGATAATTGCTATTAGTTGAATGAATGCTCGTCATTTACATGATTCTGTAATAATCGTTAATCTCGCGTCATTGTATGTTGTCTCGTTCCAACTGACATTCGCGATACCACTTCACGTGCGCGGTTGTGCCCGCGTATATTTGTTCCGCGGCTGATATAAAGTTTGTAAGAGTAATGCTCCGGCGCGTCGATTCAACCTTAACCTGAGTTTAAACTCCATTTAGACAAAGACTTAAACTCAGGTTAAGGTTTAATCGACGTCGGTGGAACCGGGTGTATGAGATGAGTTGTAACAGTAGCTGTAACATAGACAAGCTCTACGAGCTTCTACATAGCCAACGCGTAAATTTTCAGCGAATAAAAAGAATTTCACCTCGAGCATTATCGACGACTTTGTCGATCTCGGTCGCACGAGTGACATAAAAAAATACACCAGATTAGAAGTTTCGGTCAGAGATACAAAGCGAGGAGGGACGAGGTGCGCGAAATGCGATAACGAAGTTTTTAAAAGATGCTCTGCTTTTCCTCATGGAATATGCCGACTCTACGGTTTTATCGGCCGCATTATGCAAGTCCACACGCTGTAAAATGCCAAGCGCTCTCTCTCTCTCTTTCTCGCTCTCTCGCGGAGGAGCGCATCATTGCGCAAGTTTCTTATCGCGGTGTTCTCTTGCTCCGCGCGACCGGTATCCATGCGTAACACGCTCATTTTCTCGCTCTCTCTCTCTTTCTTTCGTCGCTACTTAATACCTTACATTACGTCTAGGATCGTTCGGGAGAGTCTACTCGCGGCGGATATCTCGCGGCGAAAAGTTTATCGATAATTTAACGCACCGGCGCGGCGTGGTCTATTACGACGATGGGGTGTTAAGTAGCCGAGAGCGCGATATACCTGTACGCGACCGCGGTAACGAGACACCCATAAGTGTTTAAGTTACCGGTGCGCGTTGCGCATCCCGTAACGCGCGAATTATTGCGCGCGCGATTTCATGGACGAAAAACGCGAACACGGCCGAGACGCCGGATATCGTGTAATTGTGCAAAAATCGCTTCTGATACGTCCGCTGCCGTGCGCGTCTTCGGCTACATGTGTTAAAAAAGATAGGGGCACCTACTATCATTAATTTGCTAAATACTACTAATTGCCGCGTATCTTAAGACGCCCCGCGACTGTTACTACCGTGAGAATTTAATTAGCGACATACACACACCTTTTTTCTTATTGTTTGCGACATTCGGATTACTAGCGCATCTTTGTGAAGTACGGAAAACGTAACGATCAATGAAATCAAGGGAGAGTTGATTAGAGTCGGAAAAGAATACGAGAAATACATACGCGGGCACGCATCTGTGAGTATATAATAATATACAAAAAAATGATTATCTCGTCGAGAGAGGCGATATCGAGTCGATACCAAAGTCCAATTAATTTCCTCCTTGCCGCACAGTAATCCCCACGTATACGTAATAACGTCTCCCGCAATATTCATCAGGCTGACCGGTAATCCCGTGGCGTTATTTCCTTCCCTGTTATCCGTGACCCGCGAAAAATCCCTATCCCGCCCGTTATTAGCAACAGAGAGAGAAAGAATGAGAAAGGGAGAGCGGGAGAGGGGAGGGGAACGAGAGAGTCAGGTTAGGGGGTGGGAAGAAAGGGAGCCACAAAGAATAGAGGCGGCCGCTTGATAGCGAGGCAACGGATACTTAAGCGTCTACGAGGGAGGGGCCCGTCGTCGTCGCAGGCAGGATATGCAGGAGAACCGATGTGAAGTGGGCACCCAACTTTTCAGTAACGCAAGATTTAACGCTAGTTCCATACGCAATCGCGATAGTTAAGAAGTAATTAAACAGAAAGATCGCGAGATTAAAAGAATCATTTAAAAATAATTAAAGGTCGAAACACTCTCGCAAAAATGTACAGGGGAGCTATAAAACTCTTCTAAAACAAAACTATTCCGAAGTTAAAGTAACTTTGAAGGTTCAGGTGCCACAGAAAACTGATCACATTTTCAGTGTCATTTTTCTAAATTAATTCGACGTAAACTTTAAATTCGACTTTAAATGTTGCAGAGATGAGGAATGAGGTGCCAACTTCACGCCGGCTATGCAAGAGATACGTGTCTATGCCAGGTAGACGAGGATCCAGTGGGAAGGGCAAGGAGAGACCGAAAGGGG
>NW_022639502.1:415342-441565 GCF_010583005.1 Odontomachus brunneus | reverse complement strand
GGGGGGGGGGGGGAGGGTTCGGCGGAAACTGCGGAACGCCGAGCGAGGAGGATGCGAAAGGTGCCTCGAAAAAGGAGCAGTCGACTTGTGCGGGGCCGCGCGCGTTCTCTCTCCGTCTCTCTCGCTTTCAAAGGACGCCTACTCTCCTTAAACCTAAATATAACGGCCAGTCAAGTGCAATTCCTTTCTTCGATCGTTCCTCGCGCCATATTGGGCTCTTGCACCGCGCGCACGCACTGCCATACGCACGTACGCACGCATGCACTGGCGCATGTGGAACCGCGACACACCGACCGTTCGCCCAGGTCGACGCGTTGTCGAGGCGCGACACCCTGTATACCTGGATGATGTCGAAAGTGAAAGTATCGGAAGCGAGGTATCGATACCCTAGGATACTGCTCACGTTAGCCAGGTGTATAGAGTGTCCTGGGAGCATTCGCGACGATCAACTTGTCGATGAAATTTGCGGAGTTGTGGGGATAAGTTTTGACCGTGGCTATACCGCGGTTGTAATTTTTGCGAGGCTCGAGGCTAAATATCTCGTGAGAGTAGACGGTGAGTAGTAATTCTGCTTGGCTTCAACTCTTTCGCTGCCAATTTTGTTTTTTAAAAATGCAATTTTCTTTTTGTTTTCACTTGAATATGTTAATGTAACAAGCAATAAAAGTTTTATGTTTGATGCCAAAGGAACAAAACCGGGACACTGATGTCCCATTGGAGTTTTTGGAAGAGCATGTCCCAACGATAATAAGTAGAGCTGATATGTTTTAAATGCCAAAAAAGCTATTTATTCAATTGAATAAAATTATAATTAATGGTGGAAAAACATATATCCCGCGAAAGGATTAAGCGATGAAGATTTCTCAGGTCTTTTATGGTTTAAATATTATTTTTGAAATCTCGCCGTGTCAATTAGCTAGTTTATAATTTCGTCAAATTTGAGATAAGTCTGTATGTTTGTCTGTATATTTTAAGAGAACTAACGACAATTATATGTATGTCGCTTTTAGCAAAAAATACATTACCTGCATTTGTCAAGAATAGTATCATTATTATTATTTCAAATATAATCCTTGCCTTACGGCTTAGAATGACTTCCTTCAATAATTTTCACACACCTCCCTTTGCATCTTTTATCCCCTTTTTCTTATGCATTAAATATGAATCAATCACATTAATATAAACATTAAAATATAACCTAAAAACGTATAAAATAATTCTTGATCCATTTTATCGCCCACTGAACTTTCCTCACTCTTATTTAATCTTTCTATTTATTATTCCTACCTTTTTTGCGATTTAACGTTTCATTTTTAACACCCAAACTAAATTCAACAAAAATTTAAGTTTATACTGAGAAAAAAGGTGGTTAATGAGACTTCGCTCGAAAGGACAAAATTTACTCAAGCAAACGTTTAGTATAGTTGCTATGATGAGAATTATCAATTGATTCTATGGTTGCGATTTGATCAACAACTATCAACGCATTTTATTGTTGTACTAATATGTAATTTGTTTAATAGATAAATTGCTTTTTTTCTCAGTGTGTGTACCTACAGTTTATTAAATTTATTAAATTATTAATTTATTACATTACTGAACAGTACTATTACTAATCATGAAGTCCTCATAAATAGCCAACAATTATTAATCGCCAACAATTCAATCGTTCAAACTTTGTCTAAATAAATGTAAGTGAAACATTTCGGGCAATATCGAAGCGAAAAATAATCCTAAAATTTTTAATTAGAGTATAAATAACACGTTCCGTTGCCCAGCCATTCTCTCGGTTTATAATAAATGTTACCCCAATTCTCGCTTGAATCGACCTACAGTCAAGCGCAACGATTGAGCCGTAACCCCGCATGCGCCGTGATTCTCAAAATCGAGAAACGATATAAGCGTGACGTCACTGTCGGCATCTCTGACGTAATTTCACCTATATCAGCCCGTTACTGGCCCGGTCAGAGTGTCGGTCCGAATAATTAAAAACATCTCGATAATTGCAACGACCGAACGACAAACACTTCTAAGGAGGACATGTAAAACGCGAGACCGTCGATTCTTATTTTGATTTGTGTCGCTTAGTATTTCGCCGAACAAGAGAAAATATATCAATAGCCCCATTCCAAAAATTCCATCTTAAACCACCCTCGAGCGGCGGCAAATACGTCGTTTTCTGAACGTCGGAACTTGAAATATGTAACGTGATATATGTAAAAAAATCCTAAGTGGCATATTTTTTTCATTAAAGGAGATATAGTATATGTGCACAAATCTTTATGGGTATGCGTGTGCAAATAGCATCTCCAAATTACATATGAAAACTAAGTTCTTTCAACATTTTTAAACAAACAGAACACATAGAACTTTTACTTATACATTAAATATAGAGATTAGAAAAAGACGTAAAATAAATAATTGATAAAATAAATAGTTAAATATAAAAATATATGGATTGATATGTGTACATGTAAAGAAAATAATAAATAAGTAAATACAAAAATGAGACTCAGTAGTTATTCAATCGCACGTATTAATAAATGTTTGAAACTAGATAAGGTACCATAAGAGAAATCTATGTAGTCTGAAAATGTATTCGCCAACATGCATCTATTTCTCAGTTCAGTAATGTAATAAATGATCTATTTATATCCTACGTCTATTTACAGAATATAACATTAAGTTGTATTCTGCTTAACATATCTGAATATTGGACATTATTATTAAAGATACATTTAAAAAAAGAGATCAAATATCATTCTCTTCTTTCGCAAGGACAGTATATTTATTCTTTCAAAGATTAGTCCATACTCATGACATGTAATAGACGTTGGTTCTATATTGAGTCATCATTAGTAGCGTGCACAAATAAATGCCACATTTGCATCGGTCAATTTGAAAACTTGATCGTGTAAGATCGCGAGATATTAGCCATTCTATATGATTGCGTCGTGAAGATTACATTATATCCAAGATTATATTCTTAATTTAGATTGTAGATTTATCCAAGTTATTATAAATATGAATTTATTCGAAACATATGCGTGAATTGCCAATCTAGTTCATTAATCTTTTTTCATTAATATTTCAAAATTTTACGTGGTTGTTTGCTCAGGTTGATATATTTTACCTGCATACTACAACTAAAACGCGAGTTGCCAGACATTCCGTATGACTTTAAAAAAAATTTTTGTTTTAATAAAATAAATTTTAAAAACTGAAATTAAGAGATATACGTATAATATGGATAAATGAAAAGAAACAATTAAAATATTACTTTAGAGTCATTTCTGAGATCTACATTAGCTGTCAATCAGGCATTCCACAACTTCCATTGTTATCGGACTAAATCTACGTTGCTACAAAAGATGCCGTTGACGTTTTTTCATTTCTCAAGACATGTTTACGTCGTTTTCAGAGTGACCGATTGAATTCGAATGGACACCGCGGAGACTCAATACACGCTATAATCAATGACCAGGACAAATGGATTCAACACTCACCCTGCATTTTCAGCGGCAGCAATGGACATGTGCCTCCTCTCATCGAGGGTGGGCGCGGCGTCGAATTGCCGAGGAAGATCCGTGGTAATGAATTGAGAGTCACGCGTACACGAGAGGATGGGCTCTCCTTTCTTCTCTCCTCGCGCGTCGCGCCAACAACTTCTCCTCACTACCACACGTCGATCACTTTACTGGGCAACACAGCAAGGTCGCGAATCACCAATCGCGCGACAACAATCGACGCACAAGTATCACAGAAAATTAACACACACGCGAGCGAGCGACGACGCGCGCGTTTCGTCGCGGTCGAAAGAAACGAAAAAGGAAAGAGGCGGAAAGAAAGCTAACAATAAACAGTAACGACAAAATTGTAGTCCGCCTTTCTTCTTCCCAGTGTGATCCCGAAAGGGACACAAAGGCAGCGGACACGTGCACCGCCCCCGAAAGTCTCCTAGGCGTTCCGAAGGACCGTTCTGGCCGGCGAGAATTTCCGACGGTATCGTCTTCGCGAACCAATCAATCGTCGATTAGCCGACGCTCGACGAAGACACGCGGATCGAGGGAGGCTGCTGCATCCTTCTTCCGTCGATTTTCAGCCGCCTTGACGCTGGTCGACATTCGATACAGCCGGTGGCCGTTGTTGCTGTCGAGCGGACGGCGCAGCACGCGTTCGCTCGCTCCTCCTGCCTCTTCTTCTTCCCTCTTTGCCCCCTCTCTCTGTCGCCTTTTCTCTTCTCCTTCCTTCTGCGAAGGATGCGCACGCTCGGCAGGTGCAGCAGCGGAGCCTCGCACGAATCGGCCCGATCACGACAGAATTTCGAGCGCCGTCGGCTTCCGCCGGTTTCTCGGTTCGAGTACGAACGGGCGATAGCGTGATCGACGATCGGTGTGATCTCTCTATCGGCGCGGGACGCTCTTCTTCTTCTTCGTCTTCTTCTTCTCCTCCTGTGTCCTCGTCCAGGTCTAGATGAGCCTGCAGCACGAGGCGATGGGAGTGTCTCTTCCTCGAAACTCTCCCTTTGATTTTTCCCCCCTTTCCTCGGGCTTTATTCGATTTCCTGGAGAAGAGGTCGCGAAATTCTCTTCGTGGTTTAGCCCTGGCAGCAAGAGCTCTTCCAAAAACTCCTTGAAACTCACTCGCTAATCAGCGAAGTATCCCGCACTTCCTGCCGTCGAAGGTCCTGCCGATCCTCGCTGAACTTTCTCGCGCCCGCGAAGTTCAACGGTTTTGCGTTGGGTAGGTCGCGATCACGATAAGCGGGTCGATCCTGGAAACGATAACGGTGAACGTGAACGTGAGAGTGACGATCATCGAGCGTGGTAGGAAGGAGGGCAGAAGGGAGGGAGGGAGGGAGGGAAGGAGAGAGAGAGAGAGAGAGAGAGAGAGAGAGAAGGCACGGAGGCATGCAGCAAGGTGGGAAGGACGGGGGGAAAGGGTATTGCGTTGTAAAACGCGATACGTAACGCGTTAACGAGTGGGACGAGTAAAAAGAATTGCGCCGCGGTTACGTTGAACGTATTACGTTCGAGGAGGCGTTTGCATACGGTGACGAGTTCGTAACGCGCGCGTCGTTTCTAGTGATCCGCACTCGTACGCGTGAGGTAATCGAATCATTAGTGAACAAATGGTCACTGACGCTTCCGTAAATGCGATAGAAAAAAAAAGGTAACAGAACCGCGCGCAGGATTCTGACGTCTTGCGTATAAAGCGCAGGCTTTACAAATAACTGTCATTACCGACATTGACATTTGTATCTGTTGCTCGACTCGACTATTGTTAACGTCCGTTATTATCGTTATTAGTATTATTATTGCGCTCGGATCATACTATTATTGTTATTTCAGTCGGATACATCGTGTCGTATTTCGCATTAAGTCACCAGCGGTAAAGAAATCATAACGAGAAATAAATTCCGTAACGTTTGAGTACGTCATCTCTCGTACGAGTATTACTTATTACTTTCTCCCGCAGCGACCACGTCCGTGAAAAAAAGGGGAACGAACGTAATCTTCGCGCTACTGTCGGAACAATGTTGCCATTGTCGTCGTGTCTTACGAGATAACACCACTCGCGATTATTTCATGCACACTGTGCCAGAAACATAGTTCGGTTCGCGGAAGAATCATCACTCGGAGGAGTGCTGCATCATTAATAATTCCAAAGCGTTTTCATATCATTGTTACGCGCATTTCCAAAGAGAAATAGAGAGAATTTGGTCTCTTTAATGTTGCGGGTGCATTATTAACAATCGATGTTTCTTTCTTTGCGAAAATTTACGGAAATCGTGAACGCCATTTGTCATTATTGAACACTAATGTGGAACGAAATCGCACCTTTCGCAAAGCTACGAGCGCGCGTGCGTTTTTTCCCTCTTTTCGGCGCAAAGCAAGCGAGAAGGTTAAACGCATCCGCAACTAATGGCAGCTTTCGAAATCGCCTCCTCGCAACATAACAACTGTCGTCTCTACGTAGCTTCTACGGTGTAACCTCGCGCATCACATGGCGTCGCGCTTGACGAGGCTGCCATTAATACAATAGCCCGTGCATGCCGCGCATGTCCACACGGCCCATTCTGCTTCCGAAACATATGTAGACTGTGGGCGCGTTTAGGAAAACCTCGAGATCGATATCGTCGGCCGACGACGACGACGACATTTCGCGCCCGTCGCGAATCCACGCCGCGATTTATCGAATCTATACGGGGTGTTCCAAACGCGATCTGAATTTCAATGACGGACTCTACGGTCAATTCGAAGTCGATCTTTCGTTAACTACAGCTGTCAGCGATAACTACCGGACTACAGGCGAGCAAACAGGAACGAAGAATTTATTTTCACGAGACCTCATTCGCATTTAAATTTGCGCAAACTCGATTTTTGGTGAATTCGAAATTCAATCGCCAACACGTGCAATGTCGGATGGCTGCGACGTCTCGGAATTCTTTAATTCGTCATGGAGCTTGTTACTGAGCTCAAATTGGATCGTCAATAAATTAACCTCGGAGCAGGCGCGTGGGTGACACGTGTCAGCCGTCTTCTTTTTCTCTAACGATGAAATTCGCGATTCAAGCGGCCTCTTCCGCAAACTAACGTCGCGAGAATTACATATGTTGCGAGAATAGAATACGATCAGAAATCGATCCAAGAAAATTTCACCGTTTCGACAAAAATATGACGACGCACATGTTGCGCCAACCCACTCGTATTCTCTGCTTCTTGAGACGCGAGATGATACAAAGACCAGTCCAAGTTTTTTCGCGTCGTTAAAATTGAAATTAAGCGTTCGCCGACATGCACTGACTAAAGATTCCTCTTAAAAATAAGTCTAAAACTATAAGATGTAAGATTTAAAGAATTAATATAACTAAAAACATAACTAAAAACAATAAAACTATTATAGATATATATAAAATACATATTTAAGGTTTCTTTAAAAAATTTATCTGATATTATGAAGTGTACTTAAGGCATGAAATCGTAAACATTCTTCTGAAAGTGCCGACGCGTAAAAAACACTTTTCCCGAGCAACTCTTCCCGTGATATTTAGGTGAGTCATTCGTGCCGCGATTGCAAGCCACGACTACGACGGCGGTCGTGATTGCGAATCGAGTCTCGCAAATCCGAATCACGCGCAGCGAACGCACGGTCACACAGCGTGAATTTAGAGGTCGCGTGGCCCGATTGGCCCGTGTTTTTCGGCTTCGCGCGTACTTGAACGTCTCGCCAACGTCGAATTACGCGTCAAACGGCACGCTGTAAACGCGATCGTAATTAATTCGGACATCGCGCGAGTGCGTTGTGTGCATAAAGGAGCGCTGCGTCAATCATCGATTTTCAGATTATCTCCAAAACAAGCGCAACGCTCGCCTCCTCACGCTTGCGTCACGTGTAGAAAACACGACCTTGCGCGCCCGAGAGTCGAAATTATGCTTCTACGTTAACACCGCAAATTCTGTCTAACTTGAAAGATTAACCTTTTAGGTACGCCACTATAGTGGCTTTCGCGTATATCATCTTTCTGAACGGTACGCCACTATAGTGGCTCATTCTTATTTCTAATAAATTATAATTTATTCATCTAATACTGTATTCTAATGTACCTGCGTAGTGAAAAGCATTATCAGGCACAAATAGCATTGTTGCATTGCTTATGCACAGTCCGCATTGAACTTTGTCGTACAGAGATACAGCTCCGTGGAAAGTTTCTGCCTAAGAGGTTAATAAAAAATCTCGAAATACAACACTACAATCCATTATTTGCCATCGCTTTTTCTATATTAACAATTCGCGAATTACTAACGATCTTTACAACGAATGATAGATTCGTATCTGTAGATTGTTATTCAGCTGTTTGGAACAATATCTCTCATTGTATGAAGTAAGCTGATGAATAAGAATGAAATAAACAGATATTCATTAAATTCAAACTGTCAGTTTATATTAACTGTCAAGTTAACAATACGTCAAATAATGTCCGATTAAGAATACTGACTTAAGTTTCGACTCGAGTATCTCTTTATTCTCGGTAAAATCGTCAAACGTCAATTACGACCGGAAAAACCTTCTATAAGTGAATTTACATGCCTGGAAATACACATGATGTATCTCTACTCGCGTCCCAACATCCTGTGCTCTCCGTCCTGGCTTCCAGATTCAGCATCCGGACTGCGACTGTTCCATCGTTCCGGATACTCATTCGCGACACTGACACTCGCGTAGAGATACAGTTCGATTACAGAAACACGTTGTTAATTAGCGCGATGCCGACGAGAACCCGGTTAATTATATCGAGAACCAATGGAATACTCCAACACCTGACGGGAATAATAACTAATGATACTGAAAACACTCGAAAAAGTACGCGAGCACGAAGATAAATTTGACCGCCTTGAAGATCCCCAATGTTTTTAGAGTGTTGATTGTTCTCATCTCCTGACTTTGTGACAGGCGACGACGCTTGACGATTGATGACGCTTCTCACCCATTGTTTTGATATTGTCGCACGTCGCGTGCTTTTTTATAACCGTATCGTTACGTTTTCCGAGTTGACAAGCGACGAACATACCACGACGTGAAATATCTCAATGCGTTGGTTCTCATTTCTGCCGACTCTCGAAATATTTAATACAACTCTCGAGGCATTGCGTGCATTTAATTAACACACGTTTCTCAGATCGAACTATATTATATCTATGCGAGTGTCAATGTCAGTGTCGATACTATAGTGTCAATGACACGAGTTATGACATGAGTTGTGCCACGATACAACAACCGAAAGCCAGGATATTGGATATCGGAACACGACAGCGATGTAGTACGTATTTCCAAATGCGTAAGATCATAATTATATATATATATATATATATATATATATATATATATATATATATAGAGAGAGAGAGAGAGAGAGAGAGAGAGAGAGATTTTCGATTTTAACGTTTAGACGTTTCATGAACTTGCCGAAAATACAGAGAAAAGAGCTACATACTGTATGAGTTAAAATATAGCTCTGGTAGCTGAACAGGGACAGCTAATGTCATTGCTGTCGCAGTTTAATTTATTATTTGAACTTCAATGCTATGGCAAAAATATCCGCTGCTACATAGAGAGTTCCTATCATTATCATTTCGATTTCCTTTAAATTGCACTTTACGTCAAAAACATAAAAGTATGACGTTTTGCATTAAAAATTCAAATAAAGTTTTCTTATTGATTTTTAACTTAAACCGATAATTAATATTCACTTTTTGACAGATACAGAAACTGATGCCTTTTGTACTTACATAATTACGCTATTTTATTCCTATTCCAGAAGAACGATTTCTCGTCCACCGAAAGCGCGATAATTTTCTCTTCGCAATGATTCTTGTTTCCAGTCGCTACGACGTTTACAGGTGAAGTTATTAACAATTTGCGATTTGCGTTGTCGATCAATACGGATGCGAATAGCACAGAAAATTATAAACAGTAAGAACTTGAGCAGTAAGAAAAGTCGGCTATTCACAATTAATTATTCGCGAATTGTAAGGAAAATAATCAACTGTGATGGTCAATTTACTTATTGTTAAAATTTTACTCCTCACGTTTTTCTGTGTGCTCCCGGCCTAAAAGCTCGTCTACAACACGCGGAGTAAATTGACGTAAATTGGAATAAGAAAACGATTTATTTCGCTCACACCTGTACTCTAGTTCTCTCTCACAGCAGAAGTATTTCTCTCGAGTAAGAGAAGATTACCTCTCAAGACTTTAACGCGACGCATGAATGGTATGCGGAGAATGCAACTACTGTTTCCGAAAAGTCACTTTAACGCAGTGCACGACGGTATACAGTGACACGACTCGCTATCCCCTCCAGTCCTCCCCCCCACTCTCGACTCAATAAGCATAGCTCCGCCTACTTGCGATCATTCACCTTTAGGCCGATTCTACAATATGTCGTTTGCCAGAGTCGGAGGTCGGAACGCAGTCGGAATGGTCCAATGAGAATTAATTTTTTCGAAAATGAGTTCTCATTGGACCATCGCGGCTGCGTCATCCAACATCCGACATCCAACTCCGACATAGGGTGCTTTAAGCACAAAGATTGTCGCAATCATTTCCGACAGTGTCGTAGACATAAAGGCCAAATCACATTAGCGATTGACGATTGATGATTGACGATCGAAGATTGGAACTTGACCAATAGGAACAAAGCAAACCAAGGTTGAAGCTCGTTGATTCGTAAAAATCTAATTTTTAATCGTCAATCGTCAATTGCTAGTGTGATTTTGCCTTAAGTCGGTGTCGGAAGTCAACGCACAAGGATCGACGTGGACGTATGCTGCATCAATCGTCCAACTTTTCTAAACATATTTGATATAGCATACGTCTACGTCAATCCTTGTGCATTGACTTCCGACACCGACTTACGTCTACGACACTGTCGGAAACCATTGCGACAATCTTTGTGTTCAGACCTATACGGCGTATTGTGTTCCAGGCCTTAGAAGCAAGATGCGTCGGCGCGAGAGCAAGTACCGGCGTCACACAAGCGCGAATTTCACTTTTCACGAGATCACCGCTCAAAATTCGCGTGTATCTCTGGCGTCGAATTTTCTTTCTTCGTATTATGATTATCGCCGAGCTTCTAATTGCCGATTAATAAGATCATCCAATTCTACTGCTAATTGCAGTAGTGAGTCGATGGTACTTACAAGTGTAAGAGAGACGCAATACATCGCGACAAGTACTGGTTGCGTATGTCGAAAAATGACGAGATTACTCCCAAATAACGTACTCACGATATCGCACATCGCTATTCTCGGTACTCCCGACACTTATTTCCGCATGGGACTTACTTTCGACGGACAAAAGACGCGCAAAATACGGAGCGATGTCGATCGATGTGTCAATGGCGGCTGCTCCGCGCGGAAAGATCAAAATCGAAGATGGCCGTGCAATTGGTGATGTACGCCAACTATTAGCGCCGCGGCGTGAACATTGTCGCGTTTATACAACAACGCACTCTAGACACTCAATGCCGCGGATCGATATCTAACCTAAGCTCAGCACACTATCGATAGATCGAGTCACTAAAAATTTTCGACAAGTCGCATCTGCATCTAGCTATGCATTTCTCATGACTGTTAATCAATTCATAAAGCGGGAACGTTTCTTAGATTAATTAATATAAGATGAGAAAACGTGTAGCTATATAAACGAATATGACTGGTCGAAAATGTTTTTCCAACTGTCAATCTATCGACAGTGAGGCCTCCGCGGGACTGAATACGGTTGAGTAGAGATTGAAACAAGTAAGTCACGCGGATCGATTCGGCGATAGTCTTTTTCACGTGAGACCGCCAGAGACTCTCGACGGTGACGGGAGTACTTTCTCATGAACGTTATTTTTATAGTGGCGCGAAATTGACATAACGTCCTATAAAATCGTTTCCAATTATTGAAAAGACCGGTAAGAAATGAGATTCCGAGAGGGAGAGGATGAAGAACATGCGCGCGCGTACTCGTGTCGACCTAGGTCGTAACGTTTACGACACGTCAGCATTGCGAGATCACCATTTAAAGTGCGAGACCATTTATAATAAATAGCTCCGTTATCCTTGCGCCACGTAATTTCAAAAGCTTCGGAAAATAGCCTCAACTTTATCGGTTCGTTACGCACAGGGAGTATTAAAGTTGCGAGTAAAGTTGCGAATAAAGTTGTAATTGTATCGACGCCATAAAGTCAAAGCAATCGCCTGTCATCTTTCTTTCGCTTCGTTCCTCTAACATAATGTCAAAAATACAAATACGTAAACATCTTATACGTAAATACCTTCAAACAATCCCAATTTCCGCAATTTATTCAAATATTATTTCGAGATAAATGTATTCTCTTTCGCTATTATTACGTATTATTATTATTTTGCCTTAACACCTTTAGTAATGAAATACCACACAAGCGGACAGAGAGGCACGGACATTAATATTCCCTTAGAATTCTCGAAAATAGAGCCAATTCTACCAACCACGAGGGCCCGCGGAAAAAAACGACGTTTTTCGTGGCGCTCCCGTGGAAAAAAAGAGAAAGGGAAACAATGGATAGTTTTGCGTATAAGCACGATAGTTCTCAAACACACTGTATATGAACAGTCGTCGAAACACACTCGTCAGAATATCGGACGGCGGAGCCTATATTTTGCGAAACCGCATACAACGCGAGTTACATTGTAACTCGCCTTCCTCGAATAGACTAGGACCGAGCACGATCGCGTGACATGCCCTTAGGGATAACCGCGCACGCCCTTCCGAGCTCATTAGACGGAGAAAAAGTTTAGCGCAGAGATGGGAGAATCCGCGCGAAATTAGGCGGACCGCGGATTCGCAGAATATGCCACCGCGTTGCCATTGTCCAATTTTTATCCTCCATTATCGGCCCCGGGGTCCAAACGTGAGGAAACGGACGGGCGAACGTAGGAGAAGGGAAGAGAGATAGCGACAGTGTGATGTTTGTTCCTCTCGGAATATATCAGCCGCGACTATAGTGTAATAAATCATCGGCTATTGCGGTTACACCCCGAGGTAACGAACGCATGCATGCGAACAAATAGAACGATTCGTCCTTAAGCGGAAAATGCTTGAGATCGCTGTTACGAGGTGTCGGGATTACGTCGCAGGTGAGTCGAGAAAAAGGTTAAAGGTGCGAGACATATCGCGTGCGTTAAAAAAGGAGACACGATCAAACACGCGATTTCTTCGGCGCGTCGCATAACACGCAGTATGCTCGAAACAGTTACTTTGATGTCACCCGTTATCCATTCAACGCGAGACCACGGGTGAATCTTTTCCTTTCAACCGCGCTCTTTCACACTCGCCGCGCTACAAACAAAACACGCTCTCGGTTCGAACAGCATGGTTAGAGAAGGAAAACGAAAGAGGGGGAGGGGGGGGCAACGAATGCGCGAGGAACTGTCGTTGTCGTCGAGAGGAACAGATTCACCGAACCGTGCGACTCCTAAACACAGCGCCGTATCACCTAAGTGGGATCACCAAAAGAACACAAAACCACTCACAAATCACACGTACCTTTACCGATGCGTCTTCGACGCGTGCACGAACAGTCCCTCTCCTTTCCTCTGTCTCTCCCTCGTGTCACACGCGGAGTAGGCGAGTTGGCAGGCAGGCTGGCTCGCTGGCTGGTTGGCAGGCAGGCAGGTAGATAGATAGAAAGCCCGTGCGGCGTGGTGCGGTGCGGCGACGGACGCACAATCGAAAGCGCGATGGTGAACGCGCGAGAGCGCGCCACGGACGCGGCGGCGGCGGCGCGCACAGCGAAGCGCGACGAACTTGACTCTCAGAGCAGCGGACCGTCCGACGAGCGAATAAAAACGGAACGTAGAAACCCGGCCGCTGCTGCTTTCTTGCGACGCTGCGCGGGATCCGGCGCGCCGCCGTGCATTATAACGCGCGGATTATTATTCGCGCACTCTGCGACCACGAAAACGACAACGTTGACAACGCTGTAGTAGCGCACTCGTAGACAGCACACAACACGCGCGCACACGATATTCGACCGACTTATCCGCGACTGCTCGACGACGGCGAGGATTCCATCCTCGCTTCTTGCGCTGCCGTCAAGAGAGTTTGAGGTCGAGGTTACTCGTCTGTCTTTCTTTCTCTTTCCTCCTCGCGCCGCGGATACAGTCCGTTGCAGCGTGTCTCGGCGTTCGCTGTCGCGAAGAACGTTCTTCAGGGACGAACGCGCGGCGGAAACGACGCGCGCATTTGTTCAGAGCGGGTTCCCAGCTGCGAGGGTTCGCCTCGTGGAAAGAGATATTCGAGAAACGCGGCGATACGTCTGCTGCTGATGCCGCTGCTGTTTCTCCTCCTCCACCTCTTTACTCCTTTCCTCCTGCTCCTCCTCTTCTATCGTCGCTCTTTCCGCAGAAAAACACAGTGGGGCGCCACGGGACGCAGACACCGCTCCTCGTCTCGCCTCTTATCTCCTTTATGCCGCTTCGCACGTGTGTCGAAAACGCGTGTGCCAGCAGCGCACCGTCGCTGCGCGACACAACAAACAACAACGACGACGACGACGACGACGACGACGGCGACGCGACGACGAGCACAACGACGGCACGACGGCGACGACGACCGCAACGAGGCGCCGCGCCGCTCGCGCGAGCCTTCCAGAAGGGTCTATCTCGTCGCGGAGTGTCTCGCGGCCGGCGGCCTCGCCGCTCTTCTCATCCTCCTCGGCAGCCGCGGCGCGAACCTCCTTGCGAACGCTGGACACACGCAAGTACGTCGCGGCGGAACGTCCCGCCGCGCGCCTCGTCTCCCGACCCCCCTTCCTCCTCCTCCTCGCCCTTTCCCCCGACGACTCCGCGCTCGCGGCGAGAGCGCATATATGTATGCGTGTGTCTTTCTCTCCTCTGTCTCGTCCTCTCTCGCTCACTCCTCTTATCTATCGCTCAACGCTCTTTGTCCCTCGTTTCTCACAATCTTACCAACGTTTCTATCCCTCTTCCGTCTCTCTTTATCTTTGCCGCACTGCGAGCGAGTGCGCGAATTCTTACTCCCTCTCTCTCTCACTCACTCACTCTTGTCGCGTATTGCGTATGATACGGGCGAGTGTACACACGAAGCAGCGCGCCACAGAGAGAGACGAAGAAGGAGACAGCGACGGACCGAGCGGCGACGACGGCGACGACGGACGGAGAGCGCGCGCGCGCGCGCTGTCCGCTCAGGTCCGTATTTGTGTTCGCGCGCGCGTGTCTGTGTACGTCTCGATTAGCGACCCGACGTGCGTGACGTCACAGCGCGACGTTACATCGCTTCTCGCGATTGTCACTCGAGATCAGCCGGCGATCGAGCGAATAGAACGCGGCTGGCGCGACGCGAAGCGCCGCAAAACGTAGCGAACGGGCGTGGACGAACCGTGGCGGCCGCCGGAGAGACACGAACACGATACCCGTGCGGCGAAGGAGAGCGCACGAGAGCTCCCTCGATAAACGTACACCGCGACCGAACTCTCGTCGGTTATCACGATCAGGCCGCGTTTCGTTGTGCGCTGCGCGAGAACGGCTGTACTGCGCGACCACACGGCACGAATCGCACGGCGACCACCACCGCACACTGGCACGCGCAAACCACCCGCGGTTGATACCACTCGTGAAACTACTGACGACTCTCCGTCGTGCAACGACTGGCGCGGTGAAGCGAACGACGGGAGGTGGTCGCGCCGATAGGTGGCAGCGCTGATTATCGCGACTGGGGCTCCGGCGGCCGACGCCGCCGTGCGTCGCGTACCGCAACTCATCGAGTATTGCCGGAGATAGCCGAGCGCGCCCGAAGCGCTGCGAGCGCGACCGATTCAATATCAAGTGCACGACCCTCCGGTGCGCGGACGGACCGACGAACGGATGGACGGACGGACGGAATGACGGCCGCGTGAAGTTTAACGAGGAAGGACGAGAGAGGGGGAGGAAAGAGAGAGAGAGAGAGAGAGAGAGATGAGTCGCGGCGGGAACGGCGCATGAATTTTCGGCGCGTTAAATTTGCTCGTCATTTGGACAAACTCGACGAGTTTTTCATTCATTCTGAGAAAAACCGGGAGAGTTTTAACTCCGTATTTTCGACAGAGTAATTTTTAGCAAATCGTCAGAAATTTATGACTCTTTTCGTCTTTAAATCAGCACTGCTATTACAGAAGATTAGTTATCTCCCTTCTCGCTGGACACTTGACGCTTTTATTAAGTCAGTATATCATCGTTATATATAAAATCTAAAAACTTCATCGACAAACTTCACAAAACAGAAAAAGTAAAGGAGTATGTGTGTGTCTGTGAAAAATTTAGATTGAGTGAAATTTCCAACTAAAGTTCCAGAGAAGAAAGGTATTAACCTTCTGTGAGAGTAGACTTGTATATTTTCTACATATTTTATTTACACGTATATTTATCTATTATATCAGTTACACGTATATTTATCTATTATACCAGTTCTTTTTTCTTTAGTACAAGAAAGATATTTTTTCTAATATATTTTTTACCCTGTATCACCGAACCATATAAAACTATTATCTTTTTTATGTACAACTACCAATATTATAACCTCTTGCAAAGCATAATCTCTGAGTGCAGAGTAGAGTGCTAAAGCAATCGTTGTGGACGAAATTCATTGAGCTATTGTAAACGGAATCGCCAAAACAAATAATTTCTTAAATAATTGAAAAGTGTTCGAAAAATACTTGGAAAAAATATATAAGTAACACTAGTATCTATTGTAATAGTTCCTTGATACTAAACCAAAACATTCACATATACATATCCACAGTAACGAGATTTATCGAAGGAATATATTTGTTTGTAGTACTCGACTATAATCATGTTCATAACGAAGAAGACGTAGAAATAGTGCAAAATATCCTGAGATACAAAACGCTTGGATCTATTATATCAGTTACACGTATATTTATCTATTATACCAGTTCTTTTTTCTTTAGTACAAGAAAGATATTTTTTCTAATATATTTTTTACCCTGTATCACCGAACCATATAAAACTATTATCTTTTTTATGTACAACTACCAATATTATAACCTCTTGCAAAGCATAATCTCTGAGTGCAGAGTAGAGTGCTAAAGCAATCGTTGTGGACGAAATTCATTGAGCTATTGTAAACGGAATCGCCAAAACAAATAATTTCTTAAATAATTGAAAAGCGTTCGAAAAATACTTGGAAAAAATATATAAGTAACACTAGTATCTATTGTAATAGTTCCTTGATACTAAACCAAAATATTCACATATACATATCCACAGTAACGAGATTTATCAAAAGAATATATTTGTTTGTAGTACTCGACTATAATCATGTTCATAACGAAGAAGACGTAGCACATCCAGACGATTTTTGGACACAGTCAGAACGATTCGTCATGCGGTATTTGATTTATAAATGACAGCTTTTATCTTTATCACCACAAAAATTATTAAATTGAAAAAAAAGACATATTACGCATATATATCACTTATTCTTTCTTCCCCTTCGCTTGTTTTTCCTTATGCTCTATGATGGACGATAATATATCTTCGTAATCTTCCTTCGCCACTTCCTCCACATCGAGTTTTGAGCTGTTGACGACGGTGAGATCGGTGATTGGTATCAGTAACTTGCAAACGACCGGTGCGCGGCCGATGATCGCGCGAAACAGAGCATTATTGCCGTCCGCGTCCACGAGATTCGCGTCCGCTCCGTGGCACAGCAGCAGCTTGACGATGTCGTCGCGGCCGCGCGTAGCAGCACGGTGCAACGCGGTCGCCTGACCATAGCGAGTCCGCGCGTTCACGTCCGCGCCGTGGTGCAGCAGCACTTCGCACAGCTGCCTTTGCGCGTTTCGTGCGGCGTAATGCAACGGCGTGTAGCCGGAGGAATCCACCGCGTTGACGGATGCGCCGTTCCGCAGCAGCATCTCCACGCGCTCCAAGTCGTCAGTCAGCGCTGAAAACGCATCGAAACGTTGTCAAAGAGCGCGAAATAGGCCGCGCAGGAGAATGTTCAAATTCAGTTCGATCACCGTTCTCCTGTAACGATTCAAAGGAATACTCGATCGCGATTGATCAGTTTCTTTGCGCGGTCAATTCTGATACTTTGGATCTGGAAATTCAAAAAGAATTCAGTCGTATAACACCAATTCTGAGTTCATTTTTAGATGCTAAAGGAATTCTTTTCACTGAACTATGAAGAATTCTCTTTGCATCTAAAAACGAATTCAGAATTGGTGACATACGACTGAATTCTTTTTGAATTCTCTGTGCTATTTCCATATGTAACGTTTAAAATTGAGCCAATTATTTTTTATCGTTTGTGTTATTTATTTTATTAATTCAATTTAATTTAAAAAAATGACTATTTCCGTTCAAAGAATGCGTGGGAAACACACTGTGAATTTATTATTTATTTTTATTGTGAAAGATATTAATTTGAAAGTACGCAAGGAAAACAGGAATGATGCAAAATGCAAAACGCACTCCACTCGAACAATCGCGTTAACAAAAGTGATCGAGTTTCTGCGAATGAAATCCGCGACTTGTATCGCCGGATGCGGTAGTACAGGGTGTCCCGAAAGATCGATTCCGTTGAAATGACGCAAACGAATCCTGGTCTTATTGGAAAATCGATAGAAAGTGCAGATATAGCGTCGCTTCTGAAATTAGAAGTCGATGCTTCTCTGACGAGTATATCGAGAGCGCATCGCCTCACGCAATTCCCCAAATTCCCGTATTCGTTATCGTAGCAATCGAATCGCCGATTAAAGTTTTACCGAAACACAATCCGCTTCAGATTGGATGAGGTCGATTATGTACGACTACTTATTCTAGTCTCTGAAACCGTATGTTCATGTCGACCGCGTTGAATGCCTATTTGCTTCATAATTTAGCATTCATTGCATTATTCCGGACAAATCTACGTTACACGAACATCGGTTTTATTTACCTGCGTACCAAATACCACGTTCGAACTCCATCTCGGCTAATGTTTGCCGAACGCCGAGATTGCTGTCCGTGGTGCACGCATCATGAGCATGATCCCCATGAGAATGAGCCATTATTTATCGTATCTGCAAATAATCGTTCTTACAATATATCATAAAGGAAAGAACAACCCCAAAGAGAGGTAATGATTTCTGGTAAAAGCACTACATGGTAATGTGGAGCGCACACTTTCTTCGCAAGATTTATTTCTTCTCTTCTACGTTTCTACATATGTTAATAATAATGCAATCGGTTTTACAACATTTAGTTAAACGCTACGCACACTACAACTATCGTAAATACAAAATAGTACACCACATGCTTCTCGTGTATATATAATCATCAATTTAGAAATTTTTTTATATAGATAGAAAATTCGTCACGCATCAAACTTATACGCGAGCGATACGAGCACAAAAGTTGCATACCAATGATCAGATTTATATCAAACTAGAATTACTAGGTATTCTCACGTTGCGTTGCCAAATGCATTTTTCAACTTAGCACGTTCCCTTTTTCGCTTCATACAATCATACAAAACCGACGCGTAAACGCCGCACTACGATATAATGCTCTTAATTATAATTTCACCATTCATGCCTTTCGGCCGGTGTAGAAAAAATCGATCGCAATAACATTTTTCCCAAATTATATCGCGATTTGCAATAATAAACATGTTGATATAAATAGGAATATATATCGCTAAAATAATAATACCACATATCAAATAACAGTTTTACATATTAAAACTCTCTGGACGATCCGGAGAAACGACATCTCGTATGACAATAACAAGATAACAACATGATAAATGCAATAAACTGTCCATAGAAGCAAGTAGTGAAAGAGAAGACTATATAAACGTTTATATATTGTTACATGAGGCCACTGTGCAATTGCTTGTGTACACAAGAATAAACTGTTGCTGTAAAAAATAACACCAATCCCAGTCTAGGTTGCTGTAAAAAATAACACCGATCCCAGCCGATTCGAATCGGCAAACTTGAATGAAAATTCGATGAAAACTCAATCTGTACTCGAAGTAAACATCTTCGACCGAATTGTATCCAATGAAGCTTGCAAAATCTCATCTCGCGCGCAACGAGGCGAAGATATCACAAATTGTCGTATAATTGGTGCTCACGTTATATCGCGATTAGCAACGCGCGCGTTTGTCTCGACAAGTTTTCCATGTTGTAAAAAGATAAATTAACGTTCGCAACGCGATTATTTTGTATGGTACAGAGAACCGTTTGCGCAGTTCAATCTCCGGATTATTATAATCGGCCGTCTTATCATAATTATACAATTTTGCCGCGCAAAACAAGTGGAAATCCCGCCGGCATGGTATAAATGTGTCGCGAGAAGATGAGGAGAATGTCCGTGTTATTGTTCATATCGACCAGTTACAATTCTACCTTTTCAACTGCCTTTTTGCTAAACGTGCCATTCAGTTTTTCTGAATGCGCGTGATCGATTATCTTAAAAGAAATTTAATGCATGCTAATTAATCCACGCGCGCGTAAGCATTAGATCACCACCGTAAAATTATACGGAGCTGTAAAATCAGTTGCGAACGTGATTCAAGATAAACAAGATATCCAGAGTCGAAAATAAACGAAATAGCAACGACAAACAGTAATGTCGCGGCTGAATGTTGATTCGTCGCTCCTAACTACGATTCGATGCGTAAACATACATATACAAGTCACGACGCGGGTACACGTGTGTGCGCTTAGCGTTATACAATACATATGTAGTAAGGCCCATTCTTAATAGCATTAACTTTCCCGCTGCAATGTCCAAAGTATCTCGCCCTCGCCGGTACTACAAACAACGCGATAGCCGAGCTCGGCCAGAGCGTTTATCACGGAGAACGGTGATCCTGAAAGCAATTTTGCAACGTATAAGTCTCCACAAAGAGATCGTAGATGGATTTGCGACCGTTATCTTTATGTCCGTCTCGGTTTTGTGTAAATTTTTTAATCGCATCGACATTCCTGGAGAAATTTCCTCGAGGCTTCGTCCGATCTAATTATACAAATTGCTAAGCAAGATAATACGAGGGATTGTTAACCTTTGATTAGAATTCCGTTTATGACATCCGAGCTTTCGGGCGCCAGCGGAAAGTGGGTGCGTAAGGCCGCCTGCTCGCCCGACGACAGACCGAACACCGCGCAATCGGTCGCGAATGGTGACGCTCTTACACCGACGTAATAGAAAATCTCGTCGTCGTCGTCGACGACGTCCAGCTTTTTGGACGTGACGTTGCTCGTTGTCTTTGCCATTGTCGCGCTAAAAGTATTGTTATACCTGGTTGCGTTTTACTTCTAGAAGAAAAGCAGACGTGACGTATGTGAGTGATATGCGATCGGGCCGCTTGCCTAAAGAGTGGCGTGAGTCAATTTGGACCTAACCTAACTATCGGGGAAATTTCGGGAAAGTTTAAAGCGTGCTCACGCGAGATGTCTTCAACGTGGCGTGTGAAGTATTTGATCGAAGTATTCCTCGACTCGTTCATTAGATGCATGTGATCTCAGTAAACTTCCAAAATAAAATTTACCTCTTCGACCCTTGAACTTTCATCATTAGAATGGACGCAAAGGCGCGAACGACACATTCCGAGTTATTCTGGTCAAGATATATACGCAGCTTGGAAATTCTTGCTCTTCGACGAAAAACAAGCTTATCGAACAAATAAATTTTTCAGAGCACTTTATTGGACTCACCGTAATTCCCCGTAATTTTTCTTTTTTTACCATAGTGCATGGAAACATCGACATATAGTACTGGACGTAGTACTGGACGGAGCATTCGGCAAGACTTCTTTGATTTTTTGTGTTGAAAGACCTAAAAAGAAAAAGCTAGATGTGTGGGCACGGATCTCTTTTTTTACCCTCTGTTTATTTGTTAAATTTTGTTTAAGGAGAAAGGAAACAATATCGTATCCTTAAAAGTTGGAAACATACATTACTATATATGAATTACTACGTATGATTACATGTTGTACGTGTAATACATATATATTACAAATTTCTTATATACTCTATAAACATTTTTATATTTCATCTTTTCCTTTTTCCTTATATTCTATATTCTTACTGTTAAAAAAAAAATTAATTAAAATAATAGAATTGTAAGTGCCTCGTGGTCCCGTTGCTCCATAAACCACTCCTACCCACACATCGTCTTGTCTCTTTCTACGTCTGTCAGTACGATTTCGGCACAATGCTCCGTCCAGTACTATATGTCGATATGGAAATAGGTTATCCTCATTTAATGTTCTTAACATAAGATATCTATCTCGAGAAGATCTTTTAAAGAGATTTGACTGAAACCACTTTTGAGACAAATGGCATATTTCTTTCCAGCGAATATGACATGAGTAAGCTGATGCGATGTGTTGTATCACCAATAGAAAATAATTAGAAAGCAATGACAGAATAAGAGATACCGTTTCCTTTCGTACTATCTGGTTATAATTACAGCTTTTTCCTTCGTCAATTTGTTATTGTGATTAATATTGCTTTAAATATCGTAGATATTTTTGTTATCATTTCTAAATGATTCGTTCATCTGAATCTTTCTTTCTATTGGGATGTGATTAGTACATATATACACAAGCACAAGTAATATGTATATATGAATGATAACATAACATTGAAATTGAGAGTTTTCAATGAACTCACGTATTTCCTGATGATATATGAAATTCTGAGTGACGAAATATCATTACTAAGACTAAATACTCGCATTTAGTGATAATTTTGGGTATATGTTTAAAATATTCTACGAACAAATTATGAAAGAGCTAAATCACTAACAATTAACGAGTAAGCAGACTGATGCTCGTGCTCTCTTTCTCACACATCAATTCAAACGTGCAATGACAAAATGATTCTAAGATGGAATTATCCGAGGTAAAAGCGCGTGAAAATATAAGTTTATTAATATAATCTATAAAAATTGCAATTATCGCGAATATATCGTGAGTCAGCGTGTGCACCTGTACGTGATGGATATGCGAAATTTTTTTAACAAAATAATACCTTAAAAGTAGTTTTAGCATATCTGCTAAAACTACTTTTAAGGTATTATTTTGAGGAGATGTTTAAAATTTCGAAAATTTCAAAGGAAAATATATTAAACATGAATGTGTGCATACGTGTAATTAATTACGTACGTTTAGTCGACTCAGAGAAATCGTGAAAATGCAAACACATATTAATCATCGATATTAGATCTATCTCTTCAGATAGCCGAAAGTACCTAAAAACAAACGAATACTTGAAATAACGCAAAAGTATTTTCTGCCAAAAGATACATGTAAAAATGTTCATGGAAATATTCCTTCGGCCTTGTAAATATTACGACATATTTTTGGTCATATATCTCTTATGATTCCCATATTATACATTTATTAAGAGAAACAAAAGTTTATCAAATATCTATCTATAATATCACTATTCAATAAAACTGCACATTGCATTTTTATTTAAAGTTAACTCGGAATTTCACACATTCATCTGGAATATAAATGAGTTAATTGAAGCATAGTTGGGACACTTGTTATTAACCATCATCATGAAATATAAAAAAACAAGTTGTTATACGTTCACGTTAATAATCACGTTAATAAACTATTTTTTTCGGCAACGATGGTAGTTACCTTTGGTGGTAGCAATATCATAAGAAGTTCTTATTATCGACGCATGGCAGTAACGTATAAATATTTCCCATTAGATTACTCTATGTGGAATTCATGTAAACAAGTAGCAAAATATTGACAAAATGTGCGCGATAATATATATATAAATTTTTTTTTAATTACACATGTACTACTTTTGCGCGAAATTTCTTCCGGAACATAACCTTTCCCCTATACCTTCGATACTTTATATTAAATTCGATATATTGCGTATCGTAACAACTTATCTTCATTAGCACATTAAAATTCATATTAAACTAATCGACTGATACTTTTTATCTTCAAAGCATTAGAATGTTTATGCATGGTAAATGTTAAAAAAGCCTCAGATGCTTCACACTGATTTTGAACCGTACCAGCTTTTATAACAGGGCCAGGTTCTGGCTCTGAAAAATCTTTTCTCATGGTCCACATGTACTCATTATAATCCTGTTTAACACTTGTGCTGGAAGACGCGACGACTTTGTAACCGAGTACCTCTAAAGCAGTCAATATTACACAAGGATGTTGCAAATATACTATTGTTGAGTCGTCGCAATATCCTCCAGAGGAGAAGCGACTCAGCTGTTCTATGTCAGTCGCTATAACATAATTGATTAACGTTACTTGCGCCTCAGTCTTCATTCATTATTGTACCTATGACATCTGTGTACAAATTCATCTCTACAATCCATAAATATATCAATCTATTGTAGATTTCTAAATTTTATTCCTTATTGTACATGAAAAGACTATCAAAAAACATGATCTAAACTACTACAAATATTACTTGTGAGATGTTGGACATATCATTTCACTACTGCACATAATAAGGAATAAAACATGTACATGAGGTCAACATGATTCATACCTTTAAGCCCTGATACTAGAACCCTCCAAGGATATTTATGACCATATGATGCTAGGTTACCACGTACTAGAATATATGGCATCTGTAATAGTTGGCTAAAACGATCTGTAATAGATGACACACTCTATGGATATGTGTCACATATATGTTTAAGCAATAATGTAAGAAATCTCTGTACAATACTGCTTGTACCTTAATTAGATAGCTACAACTCTATATCAACAATAAAATTACTCTGTTAGTGCTTTAACTTTGTAGTTAGATTGTATGTCATAAACATCTGAAAGTCCAGAGAGTTCCCAAAAGTCATCAAATCACTTATAAACATTTTTTTCAATGCAAAATTGAAGAAGCAATCACACTTGTCAGTGTTACACGACATTAGACAAAAGAAAATGAAACAGATCTTACAACAACTAAACAGATCTTACAACAACTAAACATATAAGTACAACATGCTTGTTTTAAAAAGTTTCATAATTAACATATAGTGTTCATTTCTGCCAATGTCGATTAAACCTAAACCTGAGTTTAAATATTGTCTAAAGTTTAAATTCAAATGAAGATTTAATCGATATTGACAAAACGAGACATAAATAGATAAATAACAGACTACATTTTGTCTCCACATAACCTGTAATTATGATAATTAAAAATATGCAAACCTAACCTAATCTCTTAAAATAAATGCATGCAAATATGCGACACGTGTTTCATAAACCGTAGAACCTATCCTAACATACTTTTATTTCACAACGAGTAAAATAGAGCGAACTGTTATATGAAATATATGCACTGAATATATATATTGGTATTTCATGGAAATTCGACATAGGGGATACGTGGATAAACAAATTTCAATAGCATGGATCAATAGTGAATCAACGGCTCATATCTAATTGCGACAATTTGAATCATGCGAATTTCTTTCAGCGCTATTAACATATTATCGATTCTTACCTAGAACAACTATACGACTCTTGGCGATACAATGTAAATAAAAGCAGCCACGTATATGATACCGAGAGGTCGTTGCGATTCACCGTGCTCTCTCAGCTCGATCTTCTATTCAAATGACTCAGTCGCTCTCACCGCTTCGAAATTCGAACTACTGATAATATTCTGTTTTTATTTACACGAGCAACGAAGAATCTCGCAAAGTACGCAATACTTGTAACCCAGAAATAATCGTGGGACAAACTCGCATGCGTATTAGCGCAAGCATGAATACCTCTCAGTACTGTATACACTTCATCGTAATAAGAGTATCTATACGCCCTTTGCAAAAATGGAAGAATTAAGAAAAATTATATAGAAGTCAATATAAATCTCTTTTCTAAATACATAATATTAATAATACATACTTAATATGACACTTCATATATATTTTTTTATATTATTAATATAAATATGAATAAGAAAAATACAATTTATACAAAGCACCTACGCTGCATATGAAGTCTGTTCGCGTTGCTCGCACTTTTGACACTTTAAAGGCTGGTTTATAATGGCCGTAATCCGTTAACTTATGCCAGAACGTAAAAATTGACCAATCACAGTCGATTATTCTTCTACAATTCATTAGAAAAGCTATAGTTCATGTTACGTATATTATAGCTCTTCACTAAATGTCGTATGCGATATATTTTCGAGAATCATGACCCAGATTCCTCATCCGGGTGCACTCTATTACTAGAAACACTATAGTATGGGTACGGTCGAGCAGGCACTGCAAATGCTTTGTAGCGTTTTTACTTCTTTCTCTTTCTTCATTCGAATCCAAGGAATAGAACAAGAGGGAAAAACACTGCGCAGCAGTGTAGCGGTGTTGGACCGCGCCCTTTATGTTACATATACTATAGCACTTCTAGTAATAGAATACACCCGGATGGGGAATCTGAACGTAGCCAAGCAGGAAAGCCCGTTTAATACTGCAAATACTTTAAAACGTTAAATAAAGCAATGTGATTGATTCATTCGTCGCTCTGAAGCACTTACAGCACTAAATGGAACTATTTATTGCACTAAAGCTTATGGAGGATTCACACCGCGTCCGATGTCTAATAGAGAATACAATTCTCCATTGGAAAGCTGTTCTCCTATTGGATATCAGACGTCGTACGTCTGACATCGGACGCGGT
>NW_022639502.1:389315-415332 GCF_010583005.1 Odontomachus brunneus | reverse complement strand
CCGTTTAACACTGCAAATACTTTAAAACGTTAAATAAAGCAATGTGATTGATCCATTCGTCGCTCTGAAGCACTTACAGCACTAAATGGAACTATTTATTGCACTAAAGCTTATGGAGGATTCACACCGCGTCCGATGTCTAATAGAGAATACAATTCTCCATTGGAAAGCTGTTCTCCTATTGGATATCAGACGTCGTACGTCTGACATCGGACGCGGTGTGAATCCTCCATAAGCTTTAGTGCAATAAATAGTTCCATTTAGTGCTGTAAGTGCTTCAGAGCGACGAATGGATCAATCACATTGCTTTATTTAACGTTTTAAAGTATTTGCAGTGTTAAACGGACTTTTCTGCTTGGTTGCGTTCAGATTCCCCACCCGGGTGTATTCTATTACTAGAAGTGCTATAGTATATGTAACATAAAGGGCGCGGTCCAACACCGCTACAAATGCTCCGCAGCGTTTTTCCCTCGTTTTTCCCTCGTTTTTCCCCGTTTGTTCTATTCCTCGGATTCGAATGAAGAAAGAGAAAGAAGTCGAGCGCGGTGTAAATCCAGTATTACCCAAGAACTGTATCCCGTCATAGCAACCTTTGGTTTGGGCCAATTGTTCAGACCCAATGACGTACATACATAGGCTGCGTTCCGAAATTCACTGCCAGTACTGAAAATCTATAGTTTATGTCACGTATATTATAGAATTTCAGCACTGGCAGTGAATTTCGGAACGCAGTTATAGACCAAGCATTCCTATACTTCTGCTGTAGCAACGAGTGAAGCCAGAAGTTGGCAGTTTAAAACAGAGTGAAAAAGTTGATTTGCCTATAGTGTTTTCTCATTCTATCGTATAGAAAGAATATGGTCGCTATCAAGCTGTCAAGTGCTATATATAATGCAGTGCAGAGTTAAAATAATAAAACCATATCTTTACTTATCTTGATATAAAATTGATATTTATAATATTTTATGTTGTGTATAAATAATCACAGCAATTGCTCTTATCCTGTTCTCATTCCACTGTCAAATGAAAAAAGTTAGGTTGCTATGATGGGATACAGTTCTTGGATAAGGTTTTAGTGCTGTAAATAGTTCCATTTAGTGCTGTAAGTGCTTCAGAGCGACGAATGGATCAATCACATTGCTTTATTTAACGTTTTAAAGCATTTGCAGTGTTAAACGGGCTCTCCTGTTTGACAGTACGGCTGCGTTCGGAAACGTCACCCGAGTACTCTCCCTCTCTTTTTATCTCTTGTATTTCGCTCCAACGGCTATCGTCTAGTAGTGTGCACACAATATGTGTTTTCGAACGCAACTCAATAAGATAGAGTGAGAAAGCACTAGAGGCAAATCAACTTTCTCACTCTGTTTTAAACTGTTAACTTTCGACTTCATTTTGCGGACAGAATGCTTGGTCTATGTATATACGTCATTGTTCAGGCCTCCTTGGCTACGTTCCAAAACTCTACTCAACGGATAGAGTAGCATTTCATTGATAAGAACAAATAAGAACCAATAAGAACAAAGATAACTAGGATTTTTTTATCATAATTGCTCCATTAAATATACTCTATCCACCGAGTAGAATTTTGGAACATAGCCCTTGAGTTTATTTTCAAAGATGTTGTGTAACCAATAAAATGATTCGTAGAACATCTAAAGATAAACTTAAGGAGGCCTTAAATATAAGACCTGACTACTGGTCTATGCTTTGTAGCTGCACTGTTGATGCAATAAGTTAGAATGAGATACATATATTTTTTTCTCGCTCTATCTTATTGTATACCAGTTCAACAGTGCAGCTACAAAGAACAAACCATTGGTCTGTTCTTTTCAGCTGCACTGCTGAACTGATGCAATAAGTTAGAATGAGAAAAAATATACTTGTCTCACTTTAACTTATTGCACCAGTTCAGCAGTGCAGCTGAAAAGAACAGACCACATATGAATACGAGCATTAATGATTTACCAGGCGGTAGACGCCTCACATGCACACGGAAAGGTATATAAAACGAGTGCGTAGAAAAATAACTACACATTGACCTAAAGTAAAATATGTTACTTATGTTGTTTAATATGTTGTTTATTGTCACATATCAAGTATAATTAATTACAATTTCTTCATCCGTACGTTTCATCTAAACACGTGAATTTGCTCAAGTAGGCCATTTCGAATATTCAATCTTCGACTCGAGCGTTTTATTCGATTCGCGCTCTAGAGACGATTGACGTCGAACAGCGCCTAACGAGCGAAGTTAGCTCCTCTTCGATTTAGCGTTAGTAAGCGAAGTTAGCGGCAGTGCGAGGCCGAGACGCGCGTATAGGCTGACGAACGGAAACGTAGCGTTACAGAGCTAGCAGGTGACAGGTGGTTTGACGTTTTACCAGCCGCCATCGTCGTTAGTGACTGCGGCCTGCCATATTGCGCGTGACACATACGAGGGGAAAGGTTGCTGCGTCCGAAAGTCAGCAGCAGGCCGACACGACAGCCGCCGTTGAAGCGACTCGCGATTCGATGGCAGAGTGAATCGTACCGTAGAACAATCTCGCCGTGTATCACAAAGCACGGCCATTCCTCGATTTCTATCCAGCGGTTAGCAGCTCTTTCTTCACGCCGCGCCGATTTATAGGCATTGTGAGTACACGATTGCCGCATCCTTCATTACATTGTTGACATCGAAGGCTCCTATCTCTGTCTCTCTCTCATTCTCTGATTTCGGCTGTCCTTACGACTGACGTCCTTAAGACAATATCCCCAACGCCATTCTCTTGATCTAGTCGTATTATTATTTATCTTTGGAAATAACCCAAAGTATATCCAAAAAATTACAAGTCACGTCCGAACAAGTTCGGACACGTCCTCGCGTTACGGCGGTTAGACCGGAACTTTTGAGCAAATGAAGGCTTCTATCGTTATCGCACATTCTGGCGACTCGATGGCGAACGCTACAAAGAAACATTTCTTTTTTTCTTTCTCCGTCCGCCAGTCTGCTCGCGAGATTTTCTTCTGCCTTCACTCATCTCTGATTTACAATTTCCTCCTTCGCGTACATCGTGGAAACGCGCTAATTAGACGTAACGTAATTATGGGAGTGGGCAGTTCTATTGTGTTGAGAGTGGCTGTTTTTCGAGGGACTCCGCACGTTTGTTCAGTACTCCGCAGTAATTCTATCGCGCTTCACATGTTTCTCGTCTCATCGTCAGATTAGCGTAATCTATCTCAGATTCGCTCTTACTGAAAAATAATAGCCTAGTAGCGCCATGTCCAAATGTCGCTACTACAACGAAATCCTTCGAAGTTTTTTTCATGGATTATTCATGAATTCGCGAAAGTTGTTTTTCTATCGTAAAAGAACTGTTTGTTGATTATTGAATATGTTTCGTGAAATAAAATAAATTCTTACAAAGTTATTCTTTGCAGAGAATTGTATAATCGTGACATATAAACAATACTCATAGCTCTTAATATTTTGTAGGCCTGTTTTGTACATTTTGTGTAATATGTCAATAAATTCAACTTTGTAGAAGTGTGTGTGTAAAAATATATAAGACACTGTTCACTTATTTTATCAATCATAATTACCACTTTCACAAATGTGTACATAATATATATAATATGTCCTATTTTTTCTCTTTTTCTCTCTCTAAAATCATAGATTAGGTCTTTGTCTCTACATTTTAAATTGGAAATCATATATTTTATCTTTAATTAGGATTAATATAATTATAATAGTAAGAATCATAAGTTGATTATTGACATTACTTTGAGAAATTATCTGTCATGACTCTCATGAATTATATATTTATCTTGTATCAAATGAAACAAAGAGTGCGATACACTCTGCGAAATATGAATCTAATCAATCTCAGATATCTTAAGCCTGACAATGTCACAATAATAATGAATATTCAATAAACTATAGACTTTATCAATTCTGTCAAATTGTCAATAATGAACAACTGCAATAAATATGGTCTACTTTGTAAAATTTTGATTATAGGTGCAATATGTCGACTGGTCCATATAATTACTCCTATATCTTCAAATATATTATAATAGGAGATATGGGTGTTGGCAAATCCTGCCTACTTCATCAATTTACAGAAAAGAAGTGTGAGTAATAAGTAATACATGATAATAAGTACAAATACACAATTTTGTGAATACTTACACATGACTATATCTAAAATTTGATGAAAACTAATTCTGTTTTGTGATATACCACCATTTTCCATGACACATCTTTAAGGAATGTGTTGTCATGTCATTACACGACTATAGTACACATTATGCTATGTATGGCAGGCAACATTTTTAAAAATAGCAATGCATAGATTTTTGTTTTGTTTATCATATTAAACTTTTTTGCAAAATTATAAAAATATATCAAGTAAATATTAAAACACTATGTGATGTTAGATATTTACTTAAACAACTATAGAGAAAAAGAAGTAAGTTCTTTAAATGTAATGCCTTGTAATTTTAGTTATGGCGGATTGTCCACATACCATTGGCGTCGAATTCGGAACTAGGATCATTGAAGTGGCAGGACAGAAAATCAAATTGCAAATATGGGATACTGCTGGGCAAGAACGATTTCGAGCAGTTACCAGGTAATAATTGTGATATCTGAGAGATATGTAATCATTAATTATAAAATTATACTGCATATAAAAATATTCTCTGTTAGATCATATTATCGAGGCGCAGCTGGAGCGTTAATGGTGTATGATATTACACGTCGTTCAACTTATAATCATCTGAGTAGCTGGCTGACAGACACGAGGAATTTGACAAATCCAAGCACTGTACGTAAAAAGCTATTTACATGCGATAATGCAATTGTAAAGGAAAATTTCTGTCTTTAATTGGCTTAAAATGTTGCGCTTTCATTGCGCAAGATAGTCAGATCTATCTCTTATGAGTAATAAAATAACTCCACAATTAAATTGTGTCTCCTGTTGCAGGTTATATTCTTAATCGGTAACAAGAGTGATCTTGAAGGTCAACGTGATGTTACTTACGAGGAAGCAAAACAATTTGCTGACGAACATGGCTTAATGTTTGTTGAAGCTAGCGCAAAGACGTGAGTAAATTTTTACGTTTTTTCTGTAATATTTGAAACAAAATATAAATTCTTGTGTAACTATAAGTGAAACCATACCGTCTAATTTCTCAAACAGCGGGCATAATGTGGAGGAAGCTTTCTTGGAAACAGCAAAGAAAATATTCCAGAGTATACAGGACGGCCGGTAAGTTTAACGATCAGCTACAATTTTATAGCACGAACATATTGATATAGTTACATATGATGATGTTAAATCATAAGATATAAGAAATAAAGAAAGACGCAAAAACGCATCTCCAATCTGGAAATTAAATTCAGCGTTTATCCACACTGTGAAAGCCTCAAATATCATGTAATTATTTTGTTGACTGATTGCTTTGTAGATTGGACCTGAACGCAGCAGAATCCGGCGTTCAGCATAATCCTAGTCAACCGGGCCGTACCAGTCTCCAAGGAGTGTCTAATGAACAGCAGGGAGGAAAGGATTCCTGCTCTTGTTAGGTCCTTATTTGTTTGTATATAGATATATTAATTGATTGGTACTATTAATGCATATATGATTTATATTAAGTGTAGCAAGCAGTTTGTCTCGTAACCGTAATCCTCCCTTTGATAAGTGAAGTCTATTTGAGTGAAACGAAACACGTTTAAAATGATCTTATTTTTTTTCTTAATTAATTAGCATTATTTTAGTAATACAATGTTATAAATACACGACACACAAAGTAGAGATACATACCGTCGTAAAGATAATTCCAATAACGTGCTATCGATTTTTGACGCAGCAAACATAATAAAATCGATGAAACGGCTTTTTTATGATTACAACTTGCATAATATTTTGTACACATTATGCATTTTGTTATGAAGCCAAGCAAGAATGGATAATCCGTTTAGTGCCGTGCACGTGTAATAGCATGTGGAGCCGATCGCGAAGTTTGTTCGAGAGGCTGGAAATTTTTCCGCAGAAATTACTTAACAGCGAATATGAATGATGAGATTTATATTCAACTAATTCGTATTTTCATGGGAGGATCACGTATTTGTTAGTTGTGTAATACGCAAGTTTTTGCTTTCGAAAACTTAATGAAAATTTTATCAGACAAGCAACGGATATATTAATTGCTTTATTTGAACTTTTTTTTACCGAGAGCAGAATGTACATGCTCATCCGAGCTGACTTTAGTTATTTACAAGTCCGACTACAAACGGAGAGAAAAAAAGTAGGGATCAAGTTTCTTTTTTTCCTCATATTTGAAAGATATATCTATTCTTGATGAAATCTAAACATTTACACACATACATACACACACACACACATATATATATATACACACATCAAAATATATTGGATTTGACACGTTTTAGTAAGACGTTAAGATGGAAGTATTCACCTATTTTCTCATTAATTCAAAATTTTAGTTTATACAAGCCTAAACTAGCTTGAATAATTTGTACCCTGCTCGAGTATTACGTGAATGTAATAATGTAGCGACGAATGTATGTTGTCACGCGTTTCAACATTTTTTCCTTATCTGTTATTTTGATACCTTATGTAATTTAGCATACTGTGCTTCTCTGCTTAAGAATTAAACAGCGGAATTTGCAAATTCTCGTTTCCTGGGGTATCGCCTGTTATATTGCGACCTCACGCGGGCATTGAATCCAAACGTCGACTTATTAATTGGCGCGCTTCTCGCGAAGTTACATAGGCTCTATCTTGTTACAAATTCATGTGTGGTACAAAGGCAACATTTACATGTACAAGACATGTGAAGAAAAAAGAAGGTAGAAATTTCATAAGATACATGCAATGATTTAACGTCCTTGTTGGTGTTATGTGACTTGTGAACGATTTGTACGAGTAGCGTGAGAAGAACATGCGAAGCACCGTCCCGGAATAAGCTCGACCAAAGTTTTAACGAATCTGTTCGGTCTATAACGGGCGGTTGTTTTAGCATATTTTGTGTTAATTATATAACTGTATATTCTCGGAGTATTTTGAAAGAGATGCAATGTGAAATAAATTTAGGATAATGTTATCTATCTATGCCGTTCTTGTCGGGTGTAATCGCAGTAGCACTTGATCTTTCCGCGTAACAGGAGTTCATTTTCTCACGTATCTTTGTTATATTTTTTGTATCTTGTACATACGAGTATGAGAGAATGCCAGGGAATAAATATCTTCTACATGGTGCTTCAACGAAAGAGAATGCTATTCTTATTTTATCGGCAGTTTTTTCCTCGTTGTGTAAACAGCTCATTCATTACACACGCGGATCATTTTTTCACGTATTTTATTATTTCTTACAGAAATCTTGGTTCTCGCGGTAGTTTGTTCCGATAGATTGGCTTGTTCAAATCAAGTGTTAATAGTATTCAGTACTTTCTCCTTCAATAATTAATAAACAGGAAAATCAAAATTTTTAGATCATAGAGCAGTAATTTCTTTTTTTACCAGAGTTATTAACAGCTTATTATTGTACTTATTAATCTCTCGCCCTTCTATTTCGCGAAGCAGTGAAAATTATCAGTGATGTTAG
The DNA here is from genome assembly GCF_010583005.1 of Odontomachus brunneus. NCBI lineage: Eukaryota > Metazoa > Arthropoda > Insecta > Hymenoptera > Formicidae > Odontomachus > Odontomachus brunneus. The sequence goes on along the minus strand of NW_022639502.1, from coordinate 407,724 downwards.
GAGCTGTGAAAACAGGTATGATATTTTTATTGTGATAAGGTTCGTGTGGCTGAAATTGTTACATCTCCGTTTATGTAAGCGACACTGTGACTTGTGCAGCACAATTTACTTGTATACTGTAAGCATTGCAACAAATAAAACTTGTATAATAAAGGATTCTAATCTAGATGTAAATTTTAATTTATATAGAATGGTGCGGTGTACTACTGTCAATTATTAATTTTGATTTAGCTTCCCGTTAACCTAACAATTTTTTTTTTAATTTTTCTAGCGTTATATAATACCTTGTTATACTAAATAAGATGGCTGTGTCTGTAATTGCCATAGCGTGCTAAAGGCATATTTAGATTCCGAGCGACACAATTATGCGGCATGTCAGTGAAATGTCAGTATTTATTGGCTGCACTTTCGATAAACTCGTATATTTATGCGTCCGCTGGTGAAGTAATATTTCAAGGCATGAATTTTCGAGCGATCGCCGTACTCGTCGCCGTGACGTGTATGTCATGCCACTTTGCAAGAGGGTGAGGAGGCGTACTCGTCATTATCGTTACACGATGCTGCAGGGCCCCTTTTCAGGGTTACGTCGAGATCTTCAAAGATGAGAAAGAGAATTCGCGTAATCATGAATCTCTGGAAGGGCTTCTTTTTAAATCGCAAGTGATTGAGAAAACAGTGTCTCGCGGATTAACCTCCATAGCTAAAAGCAGATAATACATTTGTCATTTTTAATTTCGAGTGCGCAGTTTGATTCAACGGAGCTTTAATTTAATGTTTTAACCATTGAGATATTTAACGGTTCGATATATCTTATATATTGGTGTCATCTGTCATCTGATCACTTTAATATTTTTATTGTTAAAATCATAAAATACATATAATAAAAGTGAGTAATAGTATATATTGTCACTCACTGTTTTCTATCAATATTTTTTATTTGAATTCGCATATTTTGCGACCTGCCTTTACTTAATACGATGAGGTTAAGAGTTGCGTTTAACCAATTATACTTGGAGCATAAATTTGCGTTTTACTTTCCATCGTGTAAATTGAATCAGGGACACAATGATGCTGTTTGACTTCATGAACACGCGGAATGTTGACGACTGGAGCGAAATGTCCGACACCGTGAGAACCGTGGGAAAGTCCAAGGCCGTGTTAACTTTGCAGACCAGCCAACTCTTTCAGAGAGCCATCCTCTTTACGCTGCTAAATCCGCAACCAAACGGTGCCGGTTTCGCCGGTGTCAGAACGCCAACGAATCTCGACTTGTCAAAATTTAAGAATATCGAGATCACCTGCCGAGGACAGGGGCAAAACAGCAACTACAAGATATCTCTCAGGCATAAAGGACAGGACTCCAACTTGGATCTTAGCTACGAGCAGTTCTTCACAGTAAAGTTTCGATATTACCTTCTTCTCTCATCGCGCGTTTTTTTTAGGCTATTTACCTGCAATTCAACGTTTTCATTGATATATTTGTAATTGAATATTCATTATAGATATATATTCTCTGTATTTCTGTGCTATCGCACGAGATTTTTCTTTATTTTCGGAACTCGACACTTTTAATCGTCAATAAAATGTAGTATCATGCGTTTCCACTTCAGGTACCGATAACAGACAACGAGTTTTCCACGGTGACGTTACCTTTGAAAGACTTTAAACCTTATTATCGTGGACGCGAGATGCCGGACGGTGAGCCTCTGGACACGACAAATATCACTATGTTTGAATTCCAAATCTACGGCGGCGTTTATATGCCAATCAAACAGCGTGGCGTGTCGGCATTAGAGATAGAAACTGTAGCAGCTGTCTCTACGTGATACTCTAGTTAAACGGAAGACAGAAAAATGCCATGTGAAGAATCAATTTTTTTTATTCCCGATAGCTTAAAACCCATTTAAATATTACAAGTAGTACAAACAAGTATACAACATTCAAATGCGTGTATTCAAGATTCCGTATTCAGAGTAAATAAATGTATTACAATTAGAGAATAAGACTCATTACTTTCATAAGTATTTATTATTAGAATGTCTCGTTGCTTTTACGCAAAAGCGAACACACGTTTTAACATATTATGCAGTGTTTATATATTATTAGGCAGAGTATACATAACTTTTTATAATATAACTCTTTATAATGTACGTTGGCCTGGAAACTAGTTAAATAATCAAATTCAGTTGGCTTAATATAAATGCTTAATATAAATATAATTTTATAAGTTTCATAAAATCAGTTGCCAAATATAAATGCTTTCCGAGTTTGTAATTCACAAATATACTTTTTTTTTTCTTACCACTCGCTCAAGTATGTCTCTTCAAGACAGTTGTACAGTTTTAGATCTTGATTCATTCTGCAACAGAAAAGAAATGATATATAAATTATATATTAATTATATATAATTAATTATATTAATTATATACAAATATATGTTACGAAGGAATAAGAGAATAGAAACGACGAGAAGTAAACTTCTGCTTACGCTTTGAAGGTCTCTCCTATTTCCGCAACTTTAGAGGGATGACACACGATAGTGGTCTTGCATTTCTTCGGATCGAACATTGGCTTGAGGTACAAGGTCGCTACACGGGTCATGTCTTCCATAGTTACAGCGGAAATACGCCGTACCATCTGACGATGATAATCATGTGGTACGTTCTTAAAATATGACAGTAATGAGTTCATCACTGTATCGCCTATTGTCTTTTCTTGCTCAATTATCTCGAAGATCATTGACGACTTCGCTGATTCATAAAGCAGCTTATCCCATTTATCGCCCGGAAGATGCGTTTCCTGCAACAGGAATTTCGCGATACAAAATATCCGTAGCTTCTGTTTTCGTTGGAGACACGTGTATAATCAATGAAATAAAGATTGTAGCAATATTCTGTATAAATTAATTTTTAGTAACTTTCTTTCTCTCCAAAAGATAAATTTTCTTATTAGATACTAGATGCGTTCAAAAGTTCATCAAGGTAAAAGTGTTGTAAGCTTTCTTCTCCTTTTTAACTTCGTTAGTAAAATTTCGTACCACTATTGATTTTGTTTCCTTGAACGCCGCCACCGCGTTCGTGGCTCTAAAAAGAACCAAATACAATAAACCTTCGCTCGGTCTGGGAAAAATGCTGTATCCGTACGAAAATCCTTGTCCTCTGATTAATCTCCACATAGGTCCCTGAAATTACGTATTCTCGACATGATGATGACCAATCCGTTAAATTTACTAGATGACCTCATCCCACACACACTTACCTCCACTTGAGTTAAATACTGTAAACAAACAGACAAAGCTGGTAGATCAGGACTCTGATAGTCGGTTATGCACGAACAAGTATGACATAAGAAGGAAGATTCGATGCATCCCAATCCTGTAATGCAACCGTTAATTGTGATGTCGTCCGCAGGATTCAGCAATGACCAATCGGGAGTGATATTAAGCCTGAAAAATTTATTATGCCTTTATTTTAAAGCTATGTTACACTAATTTGAATTTATATGTATATATTGATATATTGGATTATACACAGTAGTAATAAGAGAAAATTTAATTAAACGGAAATAATATCTCGTTGATGCAACCTGTTTTAATTATTAATTTATCGAGTGTGCAAATTATATCTACTTTGTTTTCACTGAAGTTCCCATGTCGGAGAAGAACATGGTCCACGGAGCGTAAACGTTTGGAACTTGCACTGTTAACTTCTCTACGTTAACGGCCATGTACAGTAACATATTTTTCGGGGATGTTAAAGTTTTTCTGACCGAATCGATTTCCGCGATAACTTCTCTCTTTCCTGTTTCATCATTCAGGCGCTCTAGAATATCAGTAAGAAACTTTTGCTGCCGCAACATGCTGGATGTAAAGGTGTTGCTGTCTGAAAATATATTCTAGGAATGTACACTGTGAAAATCTTACGTCTTTTTCGCATTATTTTATATTTATAATTTAGCTGATATTTTATAATTTATATATATATATATATATATTTTTTTTTATATTATATATTATATATCTTATAATTTATTTTATATTTAAAAATATAATTTTTGCGACAAAAAAAGTCTAACCTTTATTATATAATAATCCTTTCATTAAATGGCTCACGACTTTGGATCCGGCTCTCTTTTGTTGAGCTACATCATTCACCATTTTCGTTGCTATTATTTTTAATCTGTCGACCGTTAACTCGGTATCGTACAGAAGCTCTTTGATCCACTGTACACCTTTCTCATACTTCTCCAATTCGAGCTAAGTGAATAAAGAAATGAAGAGACATGAAAAAAATTAATTTTTCTCTTCAATGGTTGCAATTATTCTTTCATAGAAGAAGAAAATCCAGAAACTATACTTACTTGTAGCATCAAGTTAACAGTGTGACTATAGGCACCACATGAAAATCTCGAACCGCTAATAAAACCAATTTCAGTGGAAATTTCTATAGTATCTGCTTCTAATTCGGCTACTACTTCTTCGTGAGGAATTAATCGGCCGTCCCTCTTTACCGGAGATTCCATAATGACTTCCAGCAACAATGGAATATATTTTCTATATTCTTTGGTAATAGAGGAAGTGTCCATAAGGACAAACAGCTAAATTAAAAAATGTGTAATGGTTAATGGTGTAAATGTGTAATGGTTTATAACAACATCAGGGACATGACAGAGATGATAGCATGACATAATATTATAATACTCACATAAACGAAATTTGTGTTAACGTGATCCAAGTAGGTGAAGAATGGCAATTTAGTAACATCTAATCTAGAATGTTGCTCTGGAGTTTCAGTGGTATAACTCTTGATATGATGAAAGTTAATAGTATCCGTGCCAGGTATGGCAACTTTTTCTAATAACTCATCAGGTACCGGTTTCTTCAGAGATAAACAAGATCAATGATAACATCAAGAGTCAATTAATGATACTTTATATATAAGAAGCATTTTGAACACACGAATACTTTCGGTGCTTGTCGTAATATACTTCGATATGTACCTCGTTCTCCTCAACAGCTTTTTGAAGTTCTATCTCTTTGCATTCTAAGCCATCCGTACCCAGCTTCTCTATCTGTTTAGCCGTTCGTTGTTCCTCCTTTTGCGTTAAGGCGCGTTGCTTCTCAATACTAGGTATACCTTTCACAACAATCATCGGAGCATCAACGAAATATATCTTTAAAAGATTTACCCAGTACGATTCGGGCTCGTTTTCCAGTAGTTTAAGGTCACGCACAGTGTTCAATCTTTGATCAAGCTATTAACAGATATGAAAAATTGCAATTGATACGCGAAGCGAAATCTAATTTACAAATTAGCGTTGTGTAACTCACATCTTGCTTTGTGTTTCCGTATAATACATGATTAAAGAGCATATGCGCGATTGAATTATGCGGCTCGTTTTCCAAGGCACTTAAATTTTCAAGGATGCTCCTGTGAACTACAGTTTTCATTCTCTTCATGTCTATACCGTTGCTACATATATCGTTGAACACTTGCATCAGAGGCTTCTTGATCAGGGGAATCTTATCTTTCGGCACATTCTCAAACTTAAAACACAAAGTTGAAGCTAAGTAATCGTACTGAACATAATCCACATTGCTGGCGTAAGGACTGTCTCTTTCGACAAATTTCTTTTGCAATGGACTGACGGACGTATCAGTGAGATATTTGGCAAGTAAGGAACAGCCGAGACAATCGTATATTTTATCGGCTACAGACGGTCCTCGCCAACCAATGTACACCATTCCATTATCCTCATCATCGCACGGATAGTAAACATCGATATCCTCACTCTTCGTGAGTGGTGCAACTGGAGTCTGCCAAGGTCTTTTAAATGGTCCTCTATTTCCCTACAATTTTATAACTTGAAAATAATAAAAATGTCAAGATACATAATTATATAAATACATATAATACATATATTATATAAATACATATATTATATAAATACATATATTATGTCTAGATTCCATTAACTTTTCAAATTGATAAACTTAGAAATATATAAAAATATATAAAAATACCTTTGAAATTATTTTCTGCTCCAGAGGTTGCAGAGCCTTGAAAACGTCAGCATGCTTCACCTGACCCGCTATTAGTACAGTTAGATTCTCTGGTCTATAAAACTCTTTATGATATTGCCTTACTTTCTCATTGTTAGTACTTTCTCGCAAATTCTTTAATGCACCTGTAAATATAAAAGTAAGTAATGTCTGAAGTAACATTGTGATTTAATAACTTTGTATACTTTTATACCTCCAGTGTTTGATCTATATCCACATTTTCCAGGATATATTGCTCTTGCCATTTCAATAAGTGTCATAAATTCTCCTGTATTTTCTTTACCTTGCATTTCACAGTAAACTACACCCGCATCCTTACCCTCACCAGTAATATGATGTATCTCTGTAAGATACGCAGCATCCTAACAAAATATGCAATTGTTAAATGTTTCTTTATAGAGAAATAAAACAATTTTATATAAATACTACAGAACTAGAAATACTTTGTGATAACAACTTGTGCTGAATAGATTGCAGTTATGAATTGTAATGATTATAATGATTGTAATCTTGAAAACTACCTGAAGAGTCGGATAAAGTATATGTTCAAGATAAATTGGCATTAGGGAGAGGAATCCTTCACTGCCAGCAGTTGTCATAGTATAATATGTCCAATCACGTGATGTTGTAGCATTAGTGCCAGATGCCAAACATCTATTAGCCCAGAGATCCAAGACACCCTTGTAGGGGTAATCTTCACTGCCCAAGAAGACAAGATGCTCCAATGTATGAGGAAGGCCGTCATCATCAAATGCTTCGGTAGCTGTTACAAGAAAATTTTTTATGATTAAGGTTTAAAAATTAATATATAATTTGAATTATAATTTATCATTAAAAAATATATAGATTGTTAGGAAATGTTATAATAAAATACTTAATATTATTAGTATTTAAGCAGAACGACTCTATTTTACACAATCACCATATTAAGACCTATTTTAATTCATATGACAATTTTCAATTGTTGCACTATACATACACGTGTATGCGTGGGTATGCGCGCGCGCGTATGTTAATTTATGGACTCAGCACGTGAGTGCATATGTTTATAACAAAAAATATGATAAACAGTATAAGGTAAAACTTAGCACAATATAAAATTATTACCGACGACGTATCGCTTACCAAGATTGAAATAGCCACTGACAACTGGCCCGTCTATTTCCGCGATACAAACTGTCAAGCCGGTGTTCGTAGATTTGTACATATGTACCGGAATTGTATCCTCTGCCTTTAACGAGCATATCAACTCGAATCCGCCCATATTTTCTCTTGGAGAACTATCCACAGGTGCCATATCCCGAAATCTGAATATAAATTCTTGTAAACTATCGATTGTATTCTAACCACAACGAAATACTCAAGCGCCGTTCGGTAGAAGTGGGCGGACGTTCGATCGATGAGTCAATGTTTAATGAATCACTGTTCGCGCGGTGATCTAAAGAATAAAACAATCGTAATACTTTAAAATCAAATCTTTCTAATCCATTATCGAATTGCATTATTCGAAGATAATATAGTTTACCGAAAATAATATAATCTCGCCGTTTAACCATATTAATTAAAAATATGAAAACTTTCCTGAGCCGTCATTGAGTCGTACTACTTAAAAATAAAGATATGTCTATTTTTCTGTTGGGTTGTATCACATACTAACTTAAGTATATTTTCCACCTTTCTAAAAGTTCTTTAAAAATAATAAAAACATGGTCTTATTTGGCCTTGAGGCCAAATTACACTAGCGATTGACGATTGACGATTGACGATTAACGATTGAAGATTAGATTTTGACGAATCAATGAGCTTCAACCTTGGCTTGCTTTGTTCCAATTGGTCAAGTTCGAATCTTCAATCGTCAATCATCTATCGCCAATCGTTAGTGTGATTTGGCCTTTAAGCCCGTATCATACTAACGATTAGCGATAGATGATTGACGATTGAAGATTCGAACTTGACCAATTGGAACAAAGCAAGCCAAGATTGAAGCTCGTTGATTCGTCAAAATCTAATCTTCGATCGTTAATCATCAATCGCCAATCGCTAGTGTGATACGGGCTTTAGAAAAGCTTGTCCCAGGGGCCCTATTCCATAACCACTTATCGACAATTGTCGGATCGGTAGTCGTGGTTGCGCAGTTTTTCTGTAGTATAAAAAAGCTGCGCAACGACGTCTACTGATCCGACAGTTGTCGGTAAATGGTAACGGAATAGGGCCCCAGAATAGAAGGACCACAGGGGCTCGATTCTCTAACTAGTTGCGTATACGTAAGTTTTACTGCGCAGCTATTTTATGGTATGATTAAACCTGCGCAGTAAAACTTAAGAATACGCAACTAGTTAGAGAATCGAGCCCCAGATGTCTATACTAAACTAGATTGCTAACAAGCTATCTAAAGGTATATAACGGCTTGTGTCCGATAGAGTTTTCGGTGCATGCGAGAAATGACCGCTATCGCCACATATTTTCACTATGTTTAGTCATAAAATTCTTTTGTTGAAAATGAGCAGAGCAAATAACGTCCAATACCATCTATTTTTTTGTTACATTTTTTTATGCAATAAGATGCTGGCATTTTTGGTTTTACGACAGTAATTTAATGGCTACGCTGACTCACATTGGGTACTTTCCAGTTATATACGCTGTGTTACACAATAAACTAGTTTATTGGTTGCATATTATCTTATAAGATATTTTAGATAACATGCAACCAATAAACTGGTTTTGTGTACGTATGTGTCAAGATGTGTATCAGACTATAGATTAGGATTGAGATTGAATTGAAATTTAGCCAATCAGAGCAAAATTCATTAAGCTCAAGTTTGGTGAACTTTGCTCTGGCCAATTTTCAATTCTCAATCCGTAGTCTGATACGGGCTTTAAGCAATTGGAAAGCATCCATTGTACGTTGTAAGTACTCACACAAATGACACGTCACACAACAACGTCACATACACAGGACCGCCGTTATTTTCTCGCATGCAACTGGAAATCTTACACGACACACATTCGAAGCCCTTGTTAGCAATTTAGTTTAGTATAGACACCTGTGTACTATCTTTACAAAAAAAATACGAAAAAACCCTCAATTTTGTTAATATTAAATGTTAATATTTAAATTTAGATGTTTATCCCTAATTTTTTAGTGTTTTCAAACACCAAAAATTGAGGGTTTTTTCGTATTTTTTTTCGTAAGGATAGTGATACTTAAAAAAAGGGTTCAACTTCAACTTCAATATTTGGCTCCTTTTTTTTGCACCGGATTTCCAGAGTATCCAGGCTCCTGCACACAGGACGCGGTAATGCTTGCCGCGCGGCGGAAGTTCGCGCGACAGCCAATCAATATGCTGCTTTCCGTAATAATCTTTTAGCTCTTACGGAAAAACAATATATTGATTGGCTGTCGCGCGGCCTTCCGCCGCGCGGCAAGCATTACCGCGTCCTGTGTGCAGGAGCCATAAGAGTTATGCCCCAACGCCATTATTCTGATTTATGATATATTTCGAGAGTAAAGTCTTGGAAAATTCCAAGGCACGTTCCAAAAAATCACAAGGTTCGAACTTGTTCAAACACGTCTTGTCGTAACGGCGGCTAGGCCGAGACTACTTACTTAAAGGGTTAACCATCGCGTCGTTTATTTATCGCGCGTAACAACATCGATCGATCTCTCGCGAGCTCTCGACTGGACGCAATCGAATCGACGGCGGATCGGAGCGCCTTTCACGAGAGAGCCGCGATCGAGTTTTAGCTGCGTGCGCTTTGTGAGTGCGCTCGATTTGTCAAGGTGAGCGTAGTGCAGCGTAGCGAAGCGGGTCGTCGCGCCGGACGCCGCGTTAATTCGTGTTCGCGGCGTGAACAAGTTCGTCGACGGCGCACGAACGCGCGTGTGCCGACCGATCCTGAGTAACGACCAGGAGGAGACGAGCGGAACGACAGACGAGGGGAGAACGGCGACGAGGACGACGTCGAAGACCACAACGACGACGAGGAGAAAGAGGTGGTGGTGGCGGAGGAGTACGCGCGGCCGTTGGTCCTGTGGCAATGTAGCGAGCGTCGAGAGCCGCTGGGTGTCCGGCGGAGGTGTTCGCGCGTCCCGTGGCCGCGGCGAATCGTCTCCGGATCATCGTGGGCTGAACAAGTCGACGTAGGAGCTCGCGCGAGCGAGCGAGCGTGTCTCACGAGCCGCTTACCGAGCCGCGTCGGCTGCGGGGAACGAGGAAGTCGACGACGACGACGACGACGCGCCTAGCGCCACGGTCATCGCCGTCCCCATCGTCGTCGACAATAAACAGTAGTACTCGTGAATAAGCGGCCCGTCAGGGTGGATCGCACGCAATGGCATCGCAGAATCAAAGCGCCGTTAACATCACCGCTTCGCCCGGCACCGCGGCGGCTAACGGGCCGCCGTCGTCGGCACCACCGCCGGGTGCCACCGTCCTCGCCACCGCCGCCGCGATCTCGGCCGCCAAGGCGCAGACACTCGCCGCTACCGCCGCTCCCGCTCCGACTTCGCCGTCGCAGCCTCAGCAGCAACAGCAACAGCAGGCCAATAACATTGAGCCCTTGGACAAGAGTTCCTCCAATACTCTCAAGGTATATACACAGATAAACACGTACTGCATTTGAGTAAATGTTACTTGTTTCAAATATTTCAAATGCATATATCTGCAAATTTGTGTGTCACAAGTTTATTACAAATTTATTCAAAATATATTCTGATTTCTAGAAAGTTTAGCATTTTTAATCAAGAATATAAAATAAAAATTCAGTTTGCTTATTACATAGAGTCAAACCCAATTTTTCTTCAATAAGGTTCTACAATATTCTTATAAAGGAAATAAATTCATTTTTTGAGAACATAATGAACTTTTCTCAAATTTACAGTATATTTTAAGATTATTATCAAGAAAATATTCTTCGTGATGATATTTTTCTGTGTATATGTATCTAGATTAAGCTCTTTCAATACGATTCAGTCCAGGGCTTGTCAAGCCTGGTTCTGTGCTGTCATGCTGGTATATGTGTACAAGTCATGATAGTTATCCTTGTGTAAATACTAAGATGGTTATTGATTGTCATGTGCATTTGCAGCGCAATCCAAAGATGGAGTTGAGCAAAACTGATTTGCTGAAGTTGCTGGGCTATCTGGAGGGAGAGCTGCAAGCAAGAGACATTGTGATAGCGGCATTAAAAGTAAATAGCAAGATATTCTTTGTATTCTTTGCAAATTCCTTTAATTCTCTAGTAGTATATACAAATTCACATTATAAAGAAGAATGTAGAAAGAATGTGTAATAATATAATTGTATTATAATGACTAGTTACAGTCTCATGTGATGTAATTGCCTGAAATATTTTAACCATATTGCAGCTTAAGTTTCAAATTGTTATGGGCTGGTGATTTTCTCTTCTCTCTCTTTCAGTCAGAAAAAATGAAACATCTGTTGAGTTCTCGATATCTTAGTGGAACCGCAGACCCACATGCAGCGCTAGCTCGCGACGTTGCGATAGTAGGCGGCGTCAGTGGGGTCGAAGGGAATCAAATTGATCAAAAGGTCGCTAGTCTGGAGGCACTAGTGAGCAAGCAAAGAATCGCGCAGTGTAGGATGTCCAAAGTTCTTAGAGATGCTGAAATTAGGCACAGAGCGGTATGTATCGTACTTTGTTCTATATTTCGTCGTACTACGAAAAACAGTGCAACTAATTTATGTATGACGATATATCATTACTAATATCTTCTGTCAATGTAGATTAAACTTTAACCTGAGTTTAAATCCTTCAGACAAAGACTAACTTAGATTAAGGTTTAATTAACTTTGGTAGAAACCGGACATAAGAAATGAATACTTATCACGCCGTCACTGTTGTACGTTTACAGGTAATTAAAGAATTGGAAGAAGAAAAACGAAAACATGAGCACGATACCGCCCAAGGCGACGACATCACTTACGGTCTCGAAAAAGAGAGAACAAGATTGAAGAAAGAATTGGAGCTGGAGAAGCAAGAAAAAAAGAAATTAGAGCTTGAATTGAAGAAGGTCAATGATCATCTCGAGGAGGAGAAGAATCGGCAAAAGCAAATAGTGCTTCTACTTTTAGCGGAACGTAAAAAGATTATCATGAAGTACATCGAGGAGAGAAAACGATCTGAGGATTTGGCTCAAATACTCAGCGAGGAGAAAGTTAGGATAGACTCGATGGCCGAAGGCCTCGAGGAAGAGAGCAAGAAATCATTGCAGATGGAAGCAGAATTGGAGAAGCAATTAGCGCAATTTGACATGGAGAGGCAACAGTATCGGCAGGCTCTAGTGAAGGAGGAGAAGAGGGCGAAAGACTTTGAAACGGAGTTAGAGAAATTACGAGTCGAGATGGATACATGGAAAGAGTCGCAGGCTCGAGGTCCCGTGAGAGGAGTTGGCGTAACTCCACCGCCACCACCTGCAAAACCAGCGAATTTGGTTGCTATGCCAACACTTAGGCCAGCTAGTGCTCCGCAAACAAGTAAGTTTATGTATTCTCAACGTTTTGTTGCTTTAGAAATTATGCATGTCAAGAAATGCTCGGTGACATTTATTGGTTAAATAAGCAGAGAGCATAATGTAAAATAGCATAAGTGAAAAGATCATTGCTCAATTCACATTGTTCTTGATGTGTGATTAATTGATGTTAGGAAACAAGTTGATCTTAAAATCCTTGACATCTTTTCTGTAGTTAAAGGAGCAGTCTTGGGTACAGGGACACCTATGGTTAGTAGTAAAGTTGTCCAACCCACTGCCACAGTGTCCAGTGTTCCTGTTAGTGGACCAAGTAAGGTTCTTTAGATATTTTCGTGTAACAATGTCAAATAAGTTTTATTTTAACAAATGACATATATCTATAAAGGTCCTTAAAGTATAATTTCTTGAGCGAGTTTTTGTACATATAAAACATAAATTTACATACATGCAATACACAATTTTATATTAAGTCAATTTAAATTTTAGAGTCATTCTATGCAATTTTGTGCATGGAAACCTGTGAAAATTTAATTATAAAGCAACGTGCAATTTTTCCTCACTTTTAGCAACTGGAATTGCTAGATCAGTAACACCTGGACAGGCACTACGTGGGGTTGCGTATACACCGAATTTAACATCTGCAAGTGGAGAGTCTACAACTACTTCAGACACGCAGGTAACCTATCCACATTTCCCTACACACTCGACATTAATCTGAAAATTATACAGAGCCTATTTATACATGCAAAATATTGTAATACATATTTTTCTATCATATATCAATAAGTACTAGATTACTAGTATTTTTTTGAAAAAAAAAGTGAAAGTAAAAAATTCAGATAATATAATTTTTGTGAACAGTTTATGTTTATAATGATAAGAAAAGTCAAGTTAATACTAAAACGTAGAAATCAGTTATTCTTATTAGTCTTTGCATGGAACTTCTTCCATTAGTACTATATATACACATATATGTATATTTATAGTTCAAATTATATTCAACTTGTTATGTCAGTATTGTGTATTGGAGACAGATAGGAATTATATATAGCTTTAATAAAATATCATATATTGATATGAATTCATGTCCAATAAAAAAAGAGCTACATTATAGATATTAGATAAAAAAGAAATTTTGGCGTAATGACAACGATTATATGGTATTATAAATTGTATACGAAAGACAAAATATTTTTCCTGTTCTGTCAGATGACAGATGACATAGAATTTATATGCATATGCTAGAGATTGTAATTTACAGTGTAAGTAGGCTCTTTATAATTTAAGATATACGCGAAACTGGAGCTTTACGAGATATCTTCCGAATATATCTTGAACGAAAATAGTTCCCTGCACTGCAGTGTATGACTGTTAGACATTTTAACCTTATTTTGTTTGGTTAATAATTGAAGAAATGTATATTTAATTCGCATTTTTAGTCGTGTTCTTTTTCGCAACTCAGGATTTAATGCTTTGAAACCATGCTATTGAGATACGCGGCAAAACTGTTAGAAAGAATTAATTTATCTATTGAATAATTTTCTCATATGCCCCGCTCGACACATTTTAATCTTATAATAAGATTATTGCATTTGTTGTTACACTGATTTTACACAAGCACTTTATAAGTTTCTCTAGTCTTATACATTTTATTTCGATATTTTAAGTCGTAAGCAACACATGCATACACACGCACTCACACTTTATCGTCGTGTATTTATTATAATTACGTGTTTATTAACGAGCCTCATGCATATTTATCCATTACGATTTTATTTAAAAGCACAGATATAATTAGATATTTATTGCTTCTTATTTGAAATGAAGATGATTGCATTTTAGTAGTGAAATTTATATTCTTGTGCTGCTGTGCTATCACGCAACAGCGTATATAGACATTTGGTAGAATATTGGGACGGGTCAATTGAATGATTGGTTTTCATTACTATCGTCTTCCTCAGTTCGATGTACAGAATTGCTCTCGCTTTGATTGAAATTCATTTTCGTTATTTCTATCGTTCGTATTATCTAATGGTGCACTGAGAGGGACAATTCGACTTTGCTCTCAGGGTTTTCTATTAGGTGACTGAACAATTCGAAAGCAGATTATTTTGAGGAGGATTTACTTGACATTGCTAACTTTGTTGACACGTTATTTGTAAAGTTTACTGACGGTGTTAAATACACATACATACATAAATACATATATATATATATATATATATATATATATATATATATATACACACAATATAGACGCTCGCAACGCAATATGTTATATATTTCCACGATATATACCAGTCTAAGTTAGCACACCATCAATATATCTAGAATTATATTTTATTACGATACTTTTATTTTGTGTACATAAGATTTATTATTTCACATGTACGTCGACCGATTCCTACAATTAAAAGTTGTATGCAACTTATTTCTGAGCCTTATTTACAATTCTCCCCGCTTGACTTCATAATCGCAATCCCGTAATCGCTACTACTAAATTATATATGGTTTGGTTACGAACTTGGACGTCTATTATGTATCGTTTAGTTGGTTTGCAAGCAGTACCTTAACAAGCAGGTGGTACGCGTCTGGCCGAGGGTCGGAGCTCTTTTCTTTTTATCGTAACAATCCTCGATCTTGAAGGACCCACGCCGAAGCACTCGTTTCTCGAATCAGGCTTTCTGTATCGCCCTATTCGTCTCTTTTTCCCCGAGGTTCTGTCACACATTACGTTCTATTACTAATCCATTCTCTGTTTTGCGTAATTCTGACTGCGTCTCAAGCGCGCCTTATCCTGTGGTGATTTGCGAAGAATATGCGGTCGAATCGAAAGGAGGTTCCTCCCTCGCAATTATCTATTAACAGTACACGGTGTGCGCACTCGATTCGATATCTCGGTCATCGAGAGTCTTAGCGGGTTGTGACCATTTTTCTTTTTTCTTTTACGCTTGTGTAACCGGTGAATAACTCTTTTTCTCTCTTTTTCCTCCTCGCATCGATCTTGAGTATAGTTTCTCGTAGTTTTGCCGTCAACTCCCTTGTTACTTTTCCGCCGAGGTCTCTGCTTTGGATTAGTTCTTTGGTATGGTTCTTTTTTCTCCAAATCCTTAAAGTAAGTCACTCACCAAGAATAATGTTTTATCACGTTGTGGAGTTCGCTACTGTTGGCGGCGGAGTGTCTGTCTGTCTGCCTATCTGCCTGCCTGTTTGTCCACCTACCTGTCTATCTGTTTGTCTTGTCCGTCTGTCTGGCAAAACGACCGTAAGCCGCCGCCACCGCCGCCGCCGCCGCCGCCGGCGCAACCCTCTCAAATCGGTCATGGTTGTGTGTGTTCATTCCTCAGGCCGTAGACAAGCGACCGGTCGTACCTGCTCCTGTTAATACTGCGACCGCCGCGGCTAAGCTTATAACATCGTCGCAAGCCGCAGGGAAGCTCGGCTTTCACGTTGGTCCCGGCAGCCCCGCCGTTCAAGCACCCACCGCTGTCGCCGCCGCCGCCGGTATACTGCCCGCGAAAAAGCCGCCGATCTCGCGCGGCGTGCCACCCCCGGTACCACCGAATAAGCCAGTGGTACCACCGAAAAAGGAGGCTGCTTACCTTAGAAGACCGGAACTGTCGCAAAGCACACAGCAGGATAATACCGTTAAGTTCGGTAAGCAGGCCTCGTCGCACGTTACGGCGGCGAGCGGGACCGCCGCACCTTCGCAGGCGCAGCAACCGAGCGCCGTTGCCCAAGCTGCCGACGAAGAGGTCAGTAGCACGACAGAGTCGAGATAAATATTTAAGGCTTAGCCGATGAATGATCGTTACGCACACGTGTAGGATAAGCACGCTCGCCTGAGGGAGAAGCGCGCAAAACAAGCGATTTAAACACAAACGCAAGCAAGCACACCATACACACACACACACACATACACACACGCACACATACCTACACAAAACACACGCGATATGATACCATACGTTCAGGTATGTTCAATCGGAGCATCTGTGTGAATGTGATTTCAGACAAAGCCGCGTTGATCAAGCGCGGAGAGAGAAAAATAGAGAGAGAAAGAGCAAAAAGCGAAAGGGTGAAAGCGTGAACGTAGATATATGTATACACACATCGAGATGTGCATAATAGAAGCAAGTAAGGAAGAATATAAAAAGAAAGTGACACATCATACGCCGCGGTACGCTTGGAATCTAAGCTGGACCGCCGGAAGTTCCGTCTCGCAGAAGATTCTTCCCGAGACCCAGGAGAGCCAAGAGAGGAGAAGGAGAACTCGTCCCGAGGCGCTTCGTAACACACTTGTCGAGTCGACCGCTCGAGAGACTGAATCGAGAGAAGAACGGTCGCGTGTACGCGACTTATACGACTAGATCTCACGGCTGCGGTCCGGTCGCGTCCGCGGGAACGTCACCTGGAAGCGTTGTTCTGTCCATTTCAACGGAACAACGGTTGACATTTGTAGCTAATATGCGAAAATAATTGATCGGAGCTAGAGTTACTCTTCGGATACGTAAGATAGCCTCTGTAGGTTCCTAGATAGCTTATTCTGTACCGGCTCGTTTCGGTCGGCCGAGAATGATCGTCGTGGCGTCTCAACGATCTCGTATACGAGGAACAAGCTTGCGAACAAGCGTGAGTCGCTTGAGGCAATCGGTAAACGAGCATGTCATTGACTAACCACGAAGGAAAAGGGTCCTTAGGCACCTCCACAGTGGTTCGTTAAAGGTCCTGGCCCCTAGCCATCTTGATTTATGACATCAGAAGCGAGGTTCCTGCCCAAAATTCCTGCAAAGTACGCCGAAATATAAAGACACATTCAAAAGTGACACTATCGATTAAACACACTTCTAAAATATCTTAAATAGTTTCCTTTTGCTTCAACAATCAATAAATAATCGTAAAATTAACGGAATGAAGTAGTGAGGGAAAAAGATTAAAAGAAAAGGTTGCATGTCACGTTAATTTCATAGTTATTTATTGATTGTTGAAGCAAAAGGAAAGTGTTCGCAGTATTTTGGAGGTGTGCTTAATCAATAGCAAGTGTCATTTTTCGGAAATATTTGTTTTATTTCGACGTACTTTGCAGAAATTTTGGGCATGCACTTTCTCACTTCTGGCGTCATCAATCAAGAGTTTCGCGGTGAGGGGCCAGGAGCCTTAACGTTGCGTTTATGAGAAGATTCACCACGGGCAAGTTGCATCAGCGTAGTTCAATACCAAGCACTTCTGGTCGATTCAATTTTTTTTCTCATTCGAGGGGCGCGTATCCGCGCACAATTACATATTGATTCTTCGGTGAATTTCTAATAACGTCTTTTCTCGATAGTCTCCACGGAAATTTCTTTCTTGTATATTTTTATATATTTGTAAATTTGTATGTGTATATACATTCAGCAATCTTTCGGTAGGATATTTTTTCTTCGAAATACCGCCGGTAATAATGTGTACCAGGCGGTGTGTAATGACAGTGCAGATCCAAATCGGATCTGCATCTCTACGGTCGACTTTTCGCGCACGGCGGCGTCTTGCGGATTTCCGTTTCGCGAGTCTTATCTGATAACCAGACTTCAGCGCTGTCTCGCACGTTACGTCTCGACATGCGTTATCACGAGTAGAATTTAGAATCCGAAAAGGTGTGACGCGCTGTATCAAAGTCGTTAAGACAGATTCAGTTAAACCAGACTGTTGATGCAACTCGGCTAGAAACGGGAAACTTAGAAGAAGCTATCATGTGCTATATTCACTGCCTCGTCTCACATAATTTCGTAAATGTCGGTACAAACTTATAGAACTGAAGAAAGATATTTTGCAGACACACACACACACACACACACACACACACACACACACACACA